>NC_056744.1:1070179038-1070479038 GCF_019279795.1 Protopterus annectens | reverse complement strand
TCCCCATAAGGGAATCTTGCAGGAAAAATCTACATTTCAAGGCGGGCTCTATGCTCTTATCAGATGTTCTTCAAGTTTCACTGTTGCAGTCATTACATTTGGGTTATCTGCCTGCAGGTCAGCTGGCCTGAATATCAAAGTCTTGGGATTTCTTCGTTGGATGCTGTCGCTTCTTCCATGGCCGGTAGTCAGGGGTATAAAGCATGCAGCCGACGCCATTACATCAGTCTTCCTTGCCGTGCGTTTCCTGAAACAGAAGCAGTACGACTCCTGAAATTTTTGTTTTAGAGTTTCAGACCCGAAGTCTTCAAAAAAGCTAGTTCCCCATTGGGGATCCTTTTTCTTGCTCTAAACCAATGTCAGTAAAAGTTAACAATTGTATTACCTGTGTAAAGCAAATGCCTCATAAAGATTTTCATTCGTACTGCATACCTTGCTTAGGCCCAGACCATGACGTCCCTCGCTATCGGTTTTGTGCCTTATTCAATCCTCAAACTATTCGTCGTCTGTTCATTTTTACATCAAACTATTTCAGTACTCTGTTTAATTATCCAGAAATTGCTTCGGTAAGCCATCCAACTACCGACATTCTGAAAAAACTTAGATAAAGACAGAGACAGACCGCATGGGTCCAAAGCTGCTGACGATGCTTCTATTAAGCTAGTCGCCAGTTCGCTGGTACTCAGTGAGGTGCTTTCGCAGCCCCTTATACCTGCTACTTCAGATTTGCAGGCTTCTACTGAGACCCATTCGGAGTCCGGTATGCCGCGAGATGCTTCTTCGACTATGGAACCTGCAGATGTCTCTACCTTGGATGGGTCCAGAGCTGCTGTGCAGGCATATTCTGATGGTGTATTCAGGCCTACTGATTTGCATTTCAAACCGACACCATCTTCTTCAAGGCCTAAAACTTGACTCACGCCTAGAAAACCAATGTCCAAACTGCATGATCATGCCCATATGCCTAAAAAACAAATGATAAGAATGGCTGAAGACCTTATTACTTTCATTAGGGGAGGCCAGCCTTCTCTATCTAAGAGACCTAGAACTAATTACCTGAGCTCTCCAATACCTTCCCTCAGTAAGCAAGTGCTGGATGTCATTCTAGAGGCAAAGAGGCCTAGTACTAGAAAATCCTATGCTGTAAAGTGGAAAAGATACTGTTCCTGGAGCCAGACTCAGGGGATGGGCACAACAGTGCTTAGCTTACCGCATAGTCTTCAATACTTAACAGAGATGCTCCACAAGGGCCTTTCCTTCTCATCTATTAAAATTCATGCCTCAGCCATTTCAGCACATTATAATACTGAGCCACCCCTCTTCTCTCACCCCCTGCTGAAGCAATTCCTCAGAGGGGCCAAAATTTTAAGACCACCCAGGAGAGCCCCTACTCCAGCCTGGGACCTTAACTTTGTATTGGAAAAGCTCACTCTACCTCCTTTTGAGCCCGCTGCAACTGCAGAGTTAAAATTCCTTTCTTGGAAAACAGCCTTCCTTCTAGCCATCATTTCAGCAAGAAGAGTGTCTGAATTACAGGCCCTCATGGCAGTGGAGCCCTTCATCATCCATGCAGACAGGGTGCCCCTCAGGACCAACCCTTCCTTTATGCCCAAGGTGGTATTCAGTGTGGCCCTTAATCAGTCCATTCATTTGCCATCCTTCTTTTCTAATCCAAGAACAAAGGAGAATGAATACCGCCGTGCACAGACAATTTAGATTTTATTTGGACCGGACTAAACCTCTCAGAAAAACCGAACAGCTGCTAGATGTTCATGTTTCACTGTTGCAGTCATTACTCTTGAGTTATCCTGCTGGCAGGCTACCTGCAGTCTGCCAGAATTCCAAAGTCTAGGTCTGGCGTCTGTTGCTGTCGCCTCATCCCTGACGTCAGTGCGCCAGGGGTATAAAAGATGCAGCCGACGCCATTTTCTTCAGTCTTTCTTGCCGCGCGGTGCCCGAAGCAAAAGCAGTTCACAAGTGCTGGTCGGCCGACTCCTGAGATTTTCAAATCCGAATTTCAGAACCGAAGTCTTCAATAAAGCTAAGTACCCCGTCGGGCAACTTTTTTCTTGCTCCAGACCGATGTCAGAAAAAGTTAACAATTGTAGTTCTTGTGGGAAGCAAATACCTCATAAGGATTTTCACTCTTACTGTATTCCTTGCCTAGGCCCTGATCACAATGTGGCTAGCTGTCGGTTTTGTGCTAGATTTAACCAACGCACTATTAAGTGTTGGTTCGATTTTGCATTTCATTACTTTGGCAGAAGATTTAATTATATAATGCTGACTACCGGAGTTTACAAAAAACAAAAGGACAAGGAAAAGGATAGGCATCCGAGGTCCAAAACCGACGACGAGGCCTCAGGCCAGTCGCCGGTTCTCAGTGAGGCGCTTTTGCAGGCCCTGGCACCCGCTACCGACTCCCACGTGGAGCCGACTGGGCCTCTGGATACTCGAGGTATTGGACACTTGGAAATCATTCCCTCAGATGGGTCCGGAGCCACTGAGCAGGCATCTGCTTCTGAGGGTGCCTTCAGACTTACACAACTATATGTTAAGCCATCTTCAGCTTCAAAGACTAAGACTAGAGCAGCTCTAAAGACAAAGAAACAAGTACAGCATTCTCCTACTCGGACTTCCATGCCTAAAAAACAGATGCTCAAAATGGCCAAAGACCTAATTACTTTGATCAGGGGTTCCCATCCCCCTCCTGATAAGAGGCCTAGGTTAGAGACAGAATATGATTCCTCTGATCAGGTTTCTATTTCCTCTGATTCCTCTTTTGAACAGGATTATTCCATGCTTCCTTATGAGGACTCTGATGCTGAAGAATCAATTCCTTCAGCCTCCCTTCCTGAGGATTATTCTTTTGGGGAAACCCTGCAAACCATGAGGGAGCATTTCCACTGGGAGAGCCAAGATTATTCTGAATCTAAGAAAAGGCTCAGAGACTTTCTGCTACTTCCTCAGCACAGACCTCTTGCTATTCCACCTGTTCTAGACATTGTAGATGATGTATTTTCAGAGTCTGGCCTGTCCCCTGACTCTTTACCCCCCTGCACCTGCTAAGCCAGGCAGATACTACAGGGTCCCGGATTCTCAAAAATTCCTATATAAAAACCCCACTGCTGACCCAGAAACTATATCTCAGGGTCCCAAATGGGTGAAAACTTCCACTGCTAAAAACCTAGTCCCCTCTGATAGGGATTCTAGAGCTCTGGACAGATGGGGGAAGAATGTTTACACTTCTGCTACCTTGGCTGTAAGGGCTTTAAATTGTCAGTTTCATATGCTTAAATGTCAGCAATATTTAATGTCACTGCTTAAACAGAAATTGTTGACAAATACTGAATGTTCAGAGAACAAGGAAATGCAGGATTTATTGCATGCAGCTGAACAAGTGGGAAAGCATACTTTGCAATGTGGTTATGATTCACTGAAGGCCTCTTGCAGGGCCGCTGTTACAGGTTCTGTTATTAGAAGGCATGCTTGGTTAAAGGAACAGAATCTGCCCGAGCATGTTAAAGCAAAATTATTAGATGCTCCATTATGTCATGATAACTTTGTTTGGTATTAAAGCAGAAGAGGTGTTGAAGAAAATGGAGGATAAAGCAAAATCCATGCAGACAGTTTAAGGATTTCTTACAGGTACAGCCACCCAGATTTAGCAGGAACTGGCCTTCTAAAAATTGGTCCTTTCCCGTGTCAGACAGACCACAAAGAGGCAGATACAGGCATCCCAGAGGCAGATCTCAGCCCCAAGGCTCATACAGGCCTAAACAATGGGGTGCTCCTACCTCCAAAAGCGGAGAAGACAAATCACAACCTTACAGGAAACAGTTCCAATGACTTTCCTCTGTCAGATCCAAGCACTTTTGTTTTGGCAGCCCCCTTAGGGGGAGAACTAGCACTTTTTCATCAAATTGGAAAATGGTTACCCAAGACAAATGGGTCTTGAACATAGTGTCCCAAGGCTACAGGTTCCATTTTCACACCCTACCAAAGTCAAAAGGTATGCCAGACCTGCCACACAATCAATGGGCAGAGGCACAAAAACAAATTACAGCCCTCATGGACATGAGGGCCATTCAGCAAGTACCACAACAAGAGCAGGGGCAAGGATTTTACTCCAGACTTTTCTTAGTGCCCAGAAAGGACAAAACCTGGAGACCAATACTGGACCTGTCTATACTAAATACGTTTCTGGAAGTTCCAAAATTCAAGATGTTGACTCTACAGCAGCTATTGCCCATGCTGAGCAAGAAGGCTTGGCTCGTAACTTTGGACCTAAAAGAGGCATACCTGCATGTCCCAATCAGACAATCTTGCAGAAGATACCTCAGATTCATAGCTGGCTCAATGCATTACCAATTCTCTGCACTGCCCTTTGGCTTATCTTCTGCGCCCAGGGTCTTCACAAAATGCCTGGCACCAGTAATTACATTTTGCAGACAGAGGAATTCAAATATATCCCTACTTGGACGACTGCCTAATTCAAGCAGAGAACAAAGACATTCTTCTAAAGCATCTGGCGTTTGTAAAAAGATTACTAATTGGCCTAGGGTACACAGTAAGAAATCAAAACTAGTGTCCTCTCAAGAGATAATATTCCTGGGTGCAAGCTTAAATACAACTGCCCAGATGGCTTATACGCCAGACAGACAAAAACAACTGACTTCTTACTTCAAAAAATTGGCAACAAAGACACACTTATCTGCAAGGAAAATCGTGCAGGCCTTGGGTTTCATGGCATCCTGCATTCTACTAATTCCATATGCCAGACTGCATATGAGGAAACTACAATGGTATCTAAAAAGTGTTTGGACTCAGCATTGCCACAGCCTGGAGACAGTAATTACACTCATTCCCTGCCTGCAACAGGAGTTTCGATGGTGGGCAGAAGCCTGTCACCACAACAAGGGTCTGCCATTCAGTTTACCCACAGCCAGACAGACACTGACAACGGATGCATCAGATTATGCCTGGGGGGCCCCATGTGGCAGGAAAATGTATTCAGGGCACATGGCCTGCAAACCAGATGCATCTTCACATCAATCAAAAAGAGATGCTAGCTGTTCAAAATGCCCTGACAGCTTTCAAGGATCTATTTCATTCAGGACAGCTACTGATAAAGACAGACAATACTACGGTCATGTGGTACATAAACAAGCAGGGAGGTAAACATTCCTACCCCCTCTGCAGACAAGCAATGACCTTATGGGACACAGCATTGACTTATCAAGTTCACCTGCAAGCACAATTCCTGCCAGGTAAAACAAATACTGTAGCAGACGAACTAAGCAGAAACCTCATGGATCCCCACGAATGGAAACTGGATCCACAAGTCTTCAGCATGATAACAAGGAAATGGGGATGCCCAGACATAGATCTATTTGCCTTCCCTCACAACTGCCAATTGCAGAGATTTTGCACAAGGATTTATCACAAGCAAGCATGGAGAGTGGACGCTCTGTCCTTCAGCTGGAAAAATCTAACAGTATACGTCTTTCCTCCACTGCCTCTCCTTCCCAGGGTACTCCTAAAGGTCAGACAAGAGAAGCCAAAAATGATACTGATTGCACCAGGCTGGCCACGCCAGCACTGGTACCCAATCCTAAAGAGCTTGTCTCAAGGTCCAGCATGGATATTGCCTCAGACTTCTCACTTGCTGACCCAACAAAACAATCGGATCCTGCACAGCCAACTCAGGACCTTAAATCTGGCAGCATGGCGGATAATGTAGCCATTCAGAACACCCCTCTTTCAAAAGCTGTTATGGATGTTATCTTGGAGGCCAGGAGGGCCAGTACCAGAGAATCTTATGCAGAAAAATGGAAGAGATTCTGTGCTTGGAACCAGGAACAAGGCATCGACACGTGTGTGCCAAATATCCCTTAGATTTTACAATACCTAACTGAGATGCTGAACAAAGGCCTTTCTTTCTCATCAATTAAGGTTCATGCCTCTGCCATTTCAGCCCATTACAATACAGAACCACCTATCTTTTCTCATCCTTTAATAAGTCAGTACCTCAGAGGGGCAAAAAACATTAGGCTTCCAAGGAGAGCACCAGTTCTGGCATGGGACCTCAATTATGTTTTGGAAAAACTCACACTGCCTCCTTTTGAGCCAGCCTCAACAGCAGACATAAAATTCTTATTCTGGAAAACAGCTCTGCTCCTAGCAATAACCTCTGCAAGACATGTCTCGGAGTCACTAGCACTCATGGCTGTGGAACCTTTTATCATTTTTCATCCAGACAGGGTTTCTCTTGAGGACAGACCCAACATTTATGCCTAAAGTGGTGTCCAGTGTGGCCCTCAACCAAACCATTCACTTGCCTACCTTTTATCCAAATCCACAGAACAAGGATGAGAAAATTCTGCATTCTTTGGACATGCACAGGCAGTTACACTTCTATTTGGACAGAAATAAAGCTTTCAGAAAGACTGAGCAAGTTTTAGTGCCATATGCTGCAGGATCACAAGGAAAGCCTATCTCAAAACAGACTATTTCTAAATGGATAGGCCATTGCATCAGTTTCTGCTATTTTTCAGCATGACAAATCAGTGCCCAAGGGCGTTAGGCCTCATTCTGCCAGAGCAGCAGCCACCAGCAGCCTTCCTCAGAGGAGTACCAACCAAAGACATCTTAGAGGCTGCAACTTGGAGATCAGTGCACACTTTCACAAAGCACTACCACTTACCTCTTTACTCTTAATCCAGAGCAGGCTTTGCCACTGCAGTTCTGCAGGGCCTCATAGCCTCTCCTAATCCTATTTAGCCCAGCCACCCATCCTCAGCTTTGGGATTCAACCCAAGAGTAATGACTGCAACAGTGAAACACGATGAACATAGTACAGTTGTGTACCTACCATAAATGTAGATGTTCGAGTGTATTCACTGTTGCAGTCCAGCTTACCCACCCACCATCCCACTTTTCTTTGCTGGGACTTACTGTGCTTCTCTATCCTATACAACCTTATGTGGTGTATTTGCTTGTAGATGAAGGAAATGTTATTTTTGTGCATGCATATTTATTGGTATATTTTTTCAGCCTACCAATTTGGGGGCACCTAACATCTGGGGCAAGAAAAACTGACGAAAATGGCGTCGGCTGCATCTTTTATACTTCTGGCGCACTGACGTCAGGGAGGAGGCGACAGCAACCGATGCCGGACCTAGACTTTGGAATTCTGGCCAACTGCGGGTAGCCTTCCAGCAGGATAAGTAATGACTGCAACAGTGAATACACTCGAACATCTACATTTATGGTAGGTACACAACTGTACTTTGCCTTTGCTGCAGGGGCAGAGGGGAAGACCATTTCAAAGCAAACCATTTCTAAGTGGATAGGCCCATAGCATTAATTTCTGCTATAAGCACCATGGAAAACCTACCCCACAGGGGATAAGATCACATTCCACCAGGGCTGCATCTACTTCAACAGCTTTTCTCAGAGGTGTCCCTTCAGGGACATCCTAGAAGCTGCTACCTGGAGCTCTGTACATACCTTCATCAAACATTACCACTTGCTTATTTTTTCTAAATCCAGAGCTGGTTTTGCCACTGCACTCTTGCAGGGCTTAATAGCTGGTCCTAATACTCTCTAGCTACCTCCTCCCTTCCTTAGCTTTGGGAATCTATCCAAATGTAATGACTGCAGCAGTGAAACACGAAGAACATAGTACAGTTGCGTACACTTACCGTAAATGTAGATGTTAAGAGTGTATTTACTGTTGCAGTCCTTGTTACCTTCCGTCCAGACCCCTGATTTCTCTTGGCTATACCTTTCTTCTTGTTTAGTGTATTTAAGCTTTCTGATGTATTTGCTTTGTGTTGGAGGTGTAACCTTGTATATAATTGCTTCCCATTTTGGGGGCACCTGACATCTGGGGCAAGAAAAACTGATGTAATGGCGTCTGCTGCATGCTTTATACCCCTGACTACCTGATGTCATGAAAGAAGAGACAGCATCCGAAGCAGAACTCAAGACTTTGATATTCAGGCCGGCTGAGGGCTACCTGCAGGCAGATAACCCAAATGTAATGACTGCAACAGTGAATACACTCCAATATCTACATTCATGGTAAGTGTACACAACCGTACTTTCTCTGCACTTCCCTTTGGCTTATCTACTTTGCCCAGGGTATTCACAAAGTGCCTGCCTCCAACCATTGCATACTGCAGGCAGATAAATATTCAAATTTACCCATACTTGGACGATTGCCTGATTCAGAAGGACCATCAAGAATTGCTACTTCAGCACCTGGCATTTGTTGAGAGACTTCTGACTTCTCTGGGGTACACCACCAACGAAAATAAATCACATCTGGTGCCAGCCAACCGATTGTATTCCTGGGAGCAAGCTTGAACACAACTTCCCAGATGGCATTTCCCAATCCAGAAAAGCAGGTTCATTTGACAAACTACTTCAAACTAATGGCCACCAAGACCCAGCTATCTGCAAAGAAAAATGCTGCAAGCCCTAGGGGTCATGGCCTCATGAATTCTAATTCCATATACAAAACTGCATATGCGGGAACTTCGATGGTACTTAAAAGGTCTGTGGTGTCAACATTCTCAGGACTTGGAAACACTGATTCCTGTCATTTCTTCTCTGAGGGCAGAGTTCCTTTGGTGGGCAGAGGCTTGCAATCACAACAGGGGACTTCCTTTCACTCAACCCCTCGCCGCCCAAAACCTGACAACAGATGCATCAGTCTGTGCATGGGGGGGCTCACATGGCAGGCAAATGCATTCAAGCCAAATGGAGCCCAGGACAAATTCACCTGCACATCAATCAAAAAGAAATGTTAGCTGTACGTAATGCTCTTGACAGCCTTCAAATACCTTATCCTTCCAGGACAGCTCTTGATAAAGACAAACACCACCACAGTTATGTGGTACATAACCAAGCAGGTAGGAACTCATTCCTACCCAATCTGCAAGTTAGCCATGGCCCTGTGGAACACAGCATTGAGCAACCAAGTGCACCTGCAAGCTCATTTCCTGCCAGGCAAATAAATTCACTGGCAGAAATCTTAAGCAGAAATCTACTGGTCCCACATGAGTGGAAACTGGAACCGAACTCATTCAAACTTCCAGTCATCAGGTGGGGACCACAAGAGCTGGACCCCCCCCCCCCCAAAAAAAAAAACATAATTGAGCAAATGTTGCACCAGAAATCCCCACAGCCAAGCATGGCGAGTGGATGCCCTATCCTTTACAAGGGAAGACCTCTGAATTTATGCCTTTCACCCTCTGCCCCTCTAATAAGTACTACTCAAGATCAAGCAGGACAGACCAAGGACAATCCTTATTGCACCAGGCTGGCCACGCCAGTACTGGTACCCACTCCTACACAGTCTGGCAGCAGTGCCACCCTGGCACCTACATCAGACCCCCTCCCTGCTGTCCCAGCAGGAGGGACAGATTTTGCATCCTCAGCTGCAAACTATATGAACTTTGCAGCCTGGCTTATTCCCTGAACACACCACCAGCAACCCTCTGCAAACAGGGGCTGGACGTAATCCTTAGGTCCAGAAGGCCTAGTATTAGAAAATCCTATTCAGAAAAATGGAAAAGATACTGTTCTTGGAGCTAGTCTCTAGGAAAGGACACTGCCATGCCCTCCTTACCACTTATTCTAGATTACCTAGAAGAGCTGTTTCACAAAGGCCCTTCCTTCTCGTCATTTAAGATTCAGGCCTCTGCCTTCTCAGCTCATTACAATATGGAGCCACCTCTCTTCTCCCCCTCTGATCCAACAGTTCCTGAGAGGAGCTAACTATTTATGACCCCTGAGGAGAGCTCCCACCCCTGCCCTGGGGTCTTCTCTTTGTACTAGAGAAGCTCATGCTTCCCCTTTTCGAACCTGCTGCTACAGCAGAGTTAAAATTCCTCTCTTGGAAAACAGCCTTACTTCCAGCCATCACTTCATTAAGAAGAGTGTCTGAGCTACAGGCACTAATGGCTGTGGAACCCTTCCTTATTTTCTAGGCAGACATGGTCTCCATCAGGACTAACCCGTCATTTATGCCCAAGGTGGTATCTAGTGGGGCTTTAAGCCAATCCATCAATATACCAACCTTTTTTCTTAATCCTCAGAATAAAGGGGAGGGGATCCTGCACTCCTTGGATGTGCACAGAGACAGCTCAAGTTCTACTTTGACAGGACTAAGCCTTTCAGAAAATCTGACCAGCTGCTAGTCAGCGTTGCTACAGGGGCAGAGGGCAAGCCCATTATAGCACTCTGCATCCATTTCTGCTACGAACACCATGGCATGGAAAAACTTCCCCACAGGGGATCAGAACTCATTCCACTAGGGCTACCTCAACTTCTACAGCACTTCTCAGGGGAGTCCCTACCAGGGACATCTTAGAAGCTGCAACTTGGAGTTCTGTACACATCTTCATCTTCACCAAGCATTACCACTTACCGGACTTTTCTAAATCCAGAGCTGGATTTGACTCAGCAGTCTTACAAGGCCTGCTAGCCAGCCATAATTATTCTTTTCTGCCTCCACCCTTACCAGCTTTGGGAATCAACCCAAGTGTGATGACTGCAACAGTGAAACCCGAAGAACATAGTACAGTTGAGTAAAGTGTATTCACTGTTGTAGTCCTGGTTACCCACCCTATAGCCCCCCTGACTTTTCTAGACTTTCTACCGGTCTTCTTTTTGGCCATATCTTACGGCCATGGTATTTACTTTTTACTGGAGGTGTTCCACACCATTGAATTGTTTCCTATTTTGGGGGCTTCTGAAATCTGGGGCAAGAAAAACTTGTGTAATGGCATCAGCTGCATGTTTTATACCCCTGACTTAATGGAAGAGGTGGCGGCATCCGATGCAGAAGTCCCAAGAGTCTGGTATTCGGGCGACTGAGGGCTACCTGCAGGCAGATAACACAAGTGTGATGACTGCAACAGTGCATACGCTCTAACATCTATATTTATGGTAAGTGTATACAACTGTACTTTCTTGATCTCTGTATTCCAAAATGGCTTCGGTAAGCCATTTGACTACTGATTTTTCTGAAAAAAAAGTAAGGATAAAGACGGAGACAAACCGCACAGGTCCAAAGTTGCCAATGACACTTCCGTTAAGCTAGTCGCCAGTTCACCGGTACTCAGGCACTTTCGCAGCCCCTGATGCCCACTTAAGTGGATTCGCAGGCCTCTACCGAGATCCATTCGGAGTCCGGTATGCCATGAAACTCTTCGACGGAACCTGCGAATGTTTCTACCTTGAATGGGTCCAGAGCCGCTGAGCAGGCACCGACTTCTGAGGAAGTTGTTCTTCGTGTTTCACTGTTGCAGTCATTGCACTTGGGTTATCCTGCTGGCAGGCTACCCTCAGTTGGCCTGAATTCCAAAGTCTAGGTCCGGCAATGGTTGCTGTTGCCTCTTCCCTGACGTCAGTGCGCCAGGGGTATAAAAGATGCAGCCGACGCCATTTTCTTCAGTCTTTCTTGACACGCGGTGCCCGAAGCAGAAGCAGTTCGCAAGTGGCGGTCGACTCCTTAGATTTTCGTGTTCGAATTTCCAATCCGAAGTCTTCATTAAAAGCGAAGTACCCTGTTGGGGAAACTTTTTTCATGCTCCAGACAGATGTCAGAAAAAGTTAATAATTGTATTTTTTGTGGGAAGCAAATACCTCATAAGGACTTTCATTCTTACTATATTCCTTGCCTAGGCCCTGACCACGACGTTGCTAGTTGTCTGTTTTGTGCTAGATTTAACCAACGCACTATTAAGCGTCTGTACGATTTTGCATTACACTGTTTTGGCAGATTTAATTATATGATGTCGTCGGATAGCCATCCGACTACCGGAATTCACAAGAAACGCAAAAAGGACAGGCATCCGAGGTCCAAAACCGACAAGGCGGCTTCTAAGCCAGTCGCCGGTTTGCCAGTTCTCAGTGAGGCGCCTTCGCAGCCCCTGACTCCCTTTACTTTAGACCCGCAGGCTGCTACCGATTCCCACGTGGAGTCGACTAGGCCGCTGGAAGCTCAAGGTACTGGACCTTCGGAGACTATTACCTCAGATGGGTCTGGAGCCGCTGAGCAGGCATCGGCTTCTGAGGGTGTTTTCAGACCTACTCAATTGTACATCAAACCGACTTCAGCTTCAAAGGCAAAGACTAAAGCACCTTTAAAGACAAAGAAACAAGTACAGCAGCCTCATGGACAGTCCTCCATGCCCAAGAAACAGATGCTAAAAATGGCCGAAGACTTAATTACTTTGATCAGGGGTTTCCATCCCCCACCTGAGGCATAGGCAAGAGACAGAATATGAATCTTCAGATCAGGTTTCCATTTCATTTGATTCCTCTTCTGATCAGGAATACTCTCTTCCTCCCTACGAGGATTATGATGCTGAAGAATCTATCCCTTCAGCCTCTCCTCCTGAGGATTACTCTTTTGGGGAAACCTTGCATACCATGAGGGAGCATTTCCACTGGGAGAGCCAATATTTTTCAGAATCTAAGAAGGCTCAGAGACTTCCTTTTACTACCACAGCACAGGCCCCTAGCTATTCCACCTGTTAGACATTGTAGATGTATTTTCAGAGTCCAGTCTGACCCCTGACTCCTTACCTCCAGCTCCTGTTAAGCCGGACAGGTACTACAGGGTTCCTGACTCTCATAAATTCCTTTTCAAAAACCCTGCTGCTGACCCAGAAACTATCTTTCCGGGTCCCAAAGGGGTCAAGGCTTCTACTGCAAAAAACCCTACCCCCTCTGACAGGGATTCTAGGGCATTGGATAGATGGGGGAAAAAGATTTACACTTCTGCTACCTTGGCTATAAGGGCTTTAAATTCTCAGTTTCATATACTGAAATATATATTATGTCACTGCTTAAACATAAAATGTTGATAAATTCTGAATGTGCAGAAAACAAAGAAATGCAGGATTTATTGCATGCAGCTGAACAAGTTGGAAAGCTTACTTGGCAATGTGGTTTTGATTCTTTGGAGGCCTCCTGCAGGGCCGCTGTTAACGGGTTCTGTCATCAGGAGGCATGCTTGGTTAAAGGAACAAAATCTGCCTGATCAATGTCTAAGTAAAATTATTAGATGCTCCATTACAGCATGATACCTTGTTTGGTGTTAAAGCAGAAGAGGTGTTAAAGGAAATGGAGGACAAAGCTAAATCTATGCAAACGGTTAAGGATTTCTTACAGGTACAGCCTCTTAAGATTTAGCAGACACTGGCCTACAAAGAATTGGTCCTTTTCAGTGTCAGACAGACCACAAAGGGGCAGATACAGACGCCCAAGAGGTAGATCCCAGCACCAAAGTACATACAGGTCTAAACAACGGGGTGCGTCTGCCTCCAAAAGTGGAGAAGATAAATCACAGCCATACAGGAAACAGTCCCAATGACTTCCCCCTGTCTGCACCAAGCACTTATCTTCTGGCAGCACCTTTAGGGGGAAAACTAGCACTTTTTTCTCAAAATTGGCACATAATAACCCAGGACAAATGGGTCCTAGACGTAGTGTCACAAGGCTACAAGTTCCACTTCCATACCCTGCCAAGGGCAAACTGTTGGCCAGACCTGCCAAAACATCAATGGGCAGAGGCAGAAAAGCAAGTCTCATCCCTCATGGACATTAGGGCCATTCAACAAGTACCAGAGTAAGAGTAGGGACAAGGATTTGATTCAAGACTGTTCTTGGTACCAAGAAAGGACAAGACCTGGAGTCCAATACTGGACCCATCTATTCTAAACACATATCTGGATATACCAAAATTCAAAATGCTGACTCTGCAGCAACTTCTGCCCATGCTGGGCAAGAAGGCTTGGCTTGTGACTTTAGACCTAAAAGAGGCATACCTGCATGTCCCAATCAAACAGACATGCAGAAGATACCTCAGATTCAAAGCGGGCTCAATGCACTACCAATTCTCTGCACTGTCATTTGGCTTATCTACTGCGCTCAGGGTCTTCACAAAGTGCCTGGCACCAGTAATTGCATTCTGCAGACAGAGGAATACAAATATATCCTTACTTGGACTGCCTCATTCAAGCAGAGAACAAGGATATTCTACTACAGCATCTGGCGTTTGTAATGAGACTTCTAACAGGCCTAGGGTACACAGTCAACGAAAAGAAATCAAAATTAGTACCCTCTCAAGAGATGATATTCCTGGGTGCAAGCTTAAATACAACTGCCCAGATGACTTATCTCACGCCAGACAAAGACAGCTGACTACCTATTTCAACCTTGTTGGCAACAAAGGCCCAGTTATCTGCAAGAAAATATTCTGCAGGCTTTGGGCTTCATGGCATCCTGCATTCCACTAATTCCATATGCGAGACTGCATATGAGGAGACTTCAATGGTACCCAAGTGTTTGGACTCAACATTGCCACAGCCTGGAAACACTACTTACCCTCATTCCCTGCCTGCAACAGGAGTTTCGATGGTGGGCGAAGGCTTGTCACCAGAACAAGGGACAGCCATTCACTTTACCTCCAGCCAGGCAGACATTAACAACGGGTGCATCAGATTATGCCTGGGGGGCCCACATGGCAGGAAGATGTATTCAAGGCACATGGTCCGCAAACCAAATGCATCTACATATCAATCAAAAAGAGATGCTAGCTATTCAGTATGCCTTGACAGCCTTCAAGGACCTACTTCATCCAGGACAACTATTGATAAAGACAGACAACACCACGGTCATGTGATATATAAACAAGCAGGGAGGCACTCATTCTTACCCCCTTTGCAGACTAGCCATGGCTTTATGGGACACAGCATTGCCTTACCAAGTACATCTGCAGGCACAATTCCTGCCAGGAAAGATAAATACTCTGGCAGACAAACTAAGCAGAAACCTTATGGATCCTCATGAGTGGAAATTGGATCCACAAGTCTTCAGCATGATAACAAGGAAATGGGGATGCCCGGATATAGATCTATTTGCCTCTCCTCACAACTACCAACTAAAAAGATTCTGCACAAGGACTTATCGCAGACAAGCATGGAAAGTGGATTCCCCATCTTTCAGCTGGAAAAGCTTATCCGTATATGCCTTTCCTCCACTGCCTGTCCTCCCCAAGGTACTCCTAAAGGTCAGACAAGAGAAGCCAAAGATGATACTGATTGATCCAGACTGGCCCCGCCAGTACTGGTATCCAATCCTAAAGAACTTGTCTCAATGCCCGGCTTGGACCTTGCCTCAAATACTTCATCTACTGTCCCAACAAAACAATCGGATCCTGCACAGCCAACTAAAGACCTTAAATCTGGCAGCATGGCAGATAATGTAGCCATACAAAATGCGCCTCTCACAAAAGCTGTATGGATGTCATTTTGGAGGCCAGAAGGCCTAGTACCAGAAAATCTTATGCTAGAAAATGGAAGAGATTCTGTGCTTGGAATCAGGCACAAGGTATGGACACAGCTGTACCAAATATTCCTCAGATTTTGCAGTACTTAACTGAGATGCTGGACAAAGGCCTATCCTTTTCATCAATTAAAATTCATGCCTCTGCCATGTTCGGCTCATTACAATACAGAGCCACCAATTTTTTTCTCCTCCTTTGTTAAAGCAGTACCTCAGAGGAGCCAAAAACTTAAGACCTCCAAGGAGATCACCAATACCTGCATGGGACCTCAATTATGTCTTGGAAAAACCTCACCCTGCCTCCTTTTGAGCCAGCCACTACAGCTGATATAAAGTTTTTATCTTGGAAAACAGCTCTGCTCCTAGCAATAACCTCTGCAAGATGAGTCAAAGCTACAGGCACTCATGGCTGTGGAACCTTTTATCATTTTTTATCCAGGCAGGGTTTCTCTGAGGACAAACCCTACATTTATGCCTAAGGTAGTGTCCAGTGTGGCCCTTAACCAAATTATTCATCTGCCTACTTTTTTATCCAAACCCACAGAATAAGAGGGAGAAGATTCTGCATTCTTTGGACATGCACAGACAGCTATGCTTCTACTTGAACAGAACCAAAGCTTTCAGAAAGACAGAGCAACTACTAGTGGCATATGCTGCAGGATCACAAGGAAAGGCTATCTCAAAGCAGACTAAGTGGATAGGCCACTGCATTCGTTTCTGCTATTCTCAACATGGCAAGCCAGTGCCTAAGGGCATTAGGCCACATTCAACCAGAGCAGCAGCCGCTTCAGCAGCCTTCCTTAGGGGAGTACCAACCAAAGACATTTTAGAGGCTGCTACCTGAAGTTCCAGTGCACACCTTTACAAAGCACTATCATTTACCACTCTACTCTAAATCCAGGGCAGGCTTTGCCACTGCAGTTCTGCAGGGCCTCATAGCCGCCCCTAATGCTATTTAGCTCCAGCCGCCCAACCATAGCTTTGGCATTCAACCCAAGTGTAATGACTGCAACAGCGAAACATGAAGAACATAGTACAGTTGTGTACACTTACCATAAATGTAGATGTTCGAGTGTATTCACTGTTTTGGTCCAGGTTACCCACCCACCATCCCCCATGTCTTTGCTGGAACTTATCTGCACTTCTATATTCTATACAACCTTTGTGGTGTATTTGCTTGTAGATGAAGGTATAATATATATTTTGGTGCATGCATGTTTTATTGGCATATTTTTAGCCTACCCTTTTGGGGGCACCTGACATCTGGGGCAAGAAAAACTGAAGAAAATGGAATTGGCTGCATCTTTTATACCCCTGGCTCACTGACGTCAGGGAAGAGGCGACAGCAACTGACGCCGGACCTAGACTTTGGAATTCAGGCCGACTGAGGGTAGCCTGCCAGCAGGATAACCCAAGTGTAATGACTGCAATAGTGAATACAGTCTAACGTCTACATTTATGGTAAGTGTACACAACTGTACTTTCTTCGCACTACCGATATTCGACACAAACCAATGACTTCTATCGCATCTTCAGTTCTCTCGAAAAACTACCGAGTTTCTAAGGCCAAAAGTACACGCTACGCCTAAAAAAACATTGATTCAAAACGATGCACCTGCTTCCTTGCCACAACCTCAAATGCTTAAAATGGCAGAAGACCTTATGTTCAGCCTCCTAGATTTAGTAGGCACTGGCCCTCTAAGAATTGGTCTTTTCCAGCCCCTTCCAGGTCTTCTCAAACCAAACCCAGACACAGCAAAAACCCCAGGTTTCAGTCCCAGGGGGGGACACAGAACTAAGCAGTGGGGGGCATCCACTTCCAAATCTGGGAATAATAAGACTCCCCCCTATGGTAAACTGTCTCAATGACTTCATTTTAAAATTTCCAAGAACTTATCAACTGACTGCCCCTTTGGGGGGAAAGATTGCTCTTCATGCAAAGAATTGGGAACTCATTACCCAAGACAAATAGTTTTAAATGTAGTGTCCCAGGGATACAGCTTTCACTTTCACACGTTGCCAACACCAAACAGGTGGCTGGACCTACCCCCAAATCAGTGGGCAGAAGCCCAAAAACAGGTACTTTCTTTCTTAAGCATGGTGGCTATTCATCTGGTACCAGAAGAGGAAAAGAGACAAGGTTTCTACTAGAGACTTTTCCTGGTACCCAGAAAAGACAGTTCGTGGCATCCTATCCTGGACCAGTCTACTCTAAACACCTTTTTGGAGATTCAAAAATTCAAGATGCTGACTTTTAACTAATTACTTCCTATGCTAGGCAAAGATAACTGGTTGGCAACACTAGATTTAAAAGAAGCATACCTGCACATGCCAATCGGGGAATCTTGCAGAAGATACCTATGCTTCAAAGCAGGCTACATGCACCATCAGTTCTCCGCACTGTCCTTTGGCTTATCTACTGTGCCCAGGGTATTCACAAAGTGCCTAGCTCCAGTTATTGCATTTTGCAGGCAAAGAAATATTCAAATACACCCATACCTGGGTGATTGTCTGATTCAGGCAGAAAGCCAGGGCATACTTTTGAATCATCTGGCCTTTGTGCAAGGGGTTCTAACTTGTTTGGGGTACACCATAAATGAAAAGAAATCACACCTGGTACCCTGTCAAACAAATTATATTCCTGAGAGCAAGCTTGAATACAACTTCCCAGATGGCTTACCTCACACCAGAGAAACAAATTAATTTGACAACCTACTTCAAACAAGTGGCCACAAAAAAACTTGCTTATCTGCAAGACAAATACTGCAAGCCTTGGGGTTCATGGCCTCCTGCATTCTTCTAATTCCATATGTAAGACTGCATATGAGGAAACTACAGTGGTATCTAAAAAGCCTATGGTGTCAACATTCTCAAGACCTAGAAACAATGATTCCTATCATACCTTGCCTGCACCTATAGTTCCTTTGGTGGGCAGAGGCCTGCCACCAAAACAAGGGACTACCTTTCACACCACCCCCTGCTGCCCAAACCCTAACAGACACATCAGACTATGCGTGGGGGGCTCACCTGGCAGGGAAGTGCATTCAGGGCAAATGGAACCAAAGTCAAATGCACCTGCATATCAATCAAAAAGAAATGTTAGCTGCACAGAATGCTCTGACAGCCTTCAAGGACCACATTCTTCCAGGACAACTAATGGTAAAGACGGACAACACCATTGTTATGTGGTACATAAGCAGGGGGGTACACATTCTTACCCCCTCTGCAGACTAGCCATGGCAATGTGGAACACAGCCTTGAGCTACCATGTGCACCTAGAAGCTCAATTCCTGCCAGGAAAATTAAATACACTGTCAGACGGACTAAGCAGAAACCTCATGGACCCACACGAGTGGAAACTGGAACTAAGGATTTTCAACATGTTGACAAGCAAATGGGGGAGCCCAGATATAGACCTGTTTGCCTCTCCCCAGAACTACCAGTTGGACAAGTTTTGCACAAGGACTCACCACAAACCAGCCTGGAAAGTGGATGGCTCTGTCCTTCAGCTAAAAAAACCTATCAGTCTATGCCTTCCCCCCTCTGCCTCTGCTCTCCAAACAGGACAAACCAAGGTTTTTGATTGCTCTAGACTGGCCGCTTCCAACACTGGTGTGTACCCCCTCCTGCACATTGTGTCATGGTTATCTCCATGGCGCCTGTTTCAGACTCCTTCCCTGCTGTCTCAGCAGGAGAACCAGATTCTGCACCCTCAGCTTCTGAATACTGAACCTTGCAGCCTGGCTAATTACTTAATCTCTCCTTTACCGTCCCTCAGCAAACCTGTGATGGATATCATTTTAGAGGCAAGGAGGCCTACTACTAGAAAATCTTATGCTGAAAAATGGAAAAGATTCTGTGCCTGGAACCAATCTCAAGGGATGAGCACAGCATTCCCCAATCTACCTCAGATTTTACAATACTTAACTGAGATGCTTCACAAGGGCCTGTCTTTTTCCTCCATTAAATCCACACCGCGGCCATTTCAGCTCATTATAACAAAGAACCCTCCCTTCTTCTCTCATCCACTGCTCAAGCAGATCCTCAGAGGGGCCAAAAATTTGAGACCACCCAGGAAAGCTCCAACCCCAGCCTGGGACCTTAACTTTGTCTTGGAGAAACTCACTCTACCTCCTTTCGAGCCAGCTGCTACTGCAGACTTAAAATTTCTTTCTTGGAAAACAGCTTTCCTTTTAGCAATCACTTCAGCTAGAAGGGTATCTGAATTACAGGCCCTTATGGCAGTGGAGCCTTTCATCATCTTTCATGTGGACAGGGTGTCCCTCAGAACCAGTCCAGCCTTCATGCCCAATGTGGTATCCAGTGTGGCTCTTAATCAGTCCATTCATTTGCCAACCTTCTTTCCCAATCCACAGAATAAAGGGGAACGGATACTGCATTCCTTAGATGTGCACAGACAACTTAGATTCTACTTGGGCAGGACTAAACCTCAAAGGAAATCTGAACAACTGCTGGTGGCATTTGCTGCAGGGGCAGAGGGGAAGGCTATTTCAAAGCAAACCATTTCTAAATGGATAAGCCATTGCATTAATTTCTGCTATAAGCACCATGGAAAATCTATCCCCCAGGGGATCAGACCTCACTCACAACAGGGTTGCATCTACCTCTACAGCCTTTCTCAGAGGTGCCCCTACCAGAGACATCCTAGAAGTTGCTACCTGGAGTTCTGCACATACTTTCACCAAGCATTATCATTTGCCAATTTTCTCTAAATCCAGAGGTGGCTTTGCCACTACAGTCTTGCATGGCCTTATAGCTGGCCTTAATGCTAGCTAAATTCCTCCTCCCAACCATAGCTTTGGAAATCTACCCAAATGTAATGACTGCAACAGTGAAACATGAAGAACATAGTACAGTTGTGTACACTTCACTGTTGCAGTCCTGGTTACCCTCCCTCCAGCCCCCTAACTTCTTTTGGCTATACCACTACTTTCCTTTACTAAACTTAAAAGCCTTTTTGGTGTATTTGCTTTTTTGTTGGTAGTATATCTTTGTACTATTATATTTAATTGCTTCCCATTAGGGGGGTACCTGACATATGGGGCAAGAAAAACTGATGTAATGGTGACGGCTGCATGTTTTATACCCCTGACTACCTGACATCATGGAAGAAGGGACAACAACTGACGCAGGACCCAAGACTTTGTTAATCAGGCCGACTGAGGGCTACCTGCAAACAGATGACCCAAATGTAATGACTGCAACAGTGAATACACTCAAACATCTACATTTATGGTAAGTGTACACAACTGTACTTTTCACATACTGCAGTACCAATAACATATGGAAGTTAAGCAAAAAATGGCTACCTTTACGGACTGTGCAGAAAATAAAGAATTACAAGAGCTTATGCATCCTGCAAGCCAAGTCAGCAAGCGTACATTGCAGTGTGGCTTTAATGCCCTAGAAGCATCTTGCAGGGCAGCAGTCACTGGTTCTGTACTGAGAAGGCATGCTTGGCTTAAGGAGCAGACCTTGCCAGACCATGTCAAATCAAAATTACTAGATGCTCCTTTGAATAAGGACAATCTGTTTGGCACCAAAGCAGAAGAGGTTCTTAAAAAGATGGAAGAAAAAGTTAAATCTGTGCAGACAGTGAAAGATTTCTTGCAAGTACAGCATCCTAGATTCAGTCGGTATTGCCTCTCTAAACATTGGTCCTTTCCAGCTCCCTCTAAGCCATTTCAAACTAGACCCGGGGAAACAGACCCCCCCCCCCAGACTACAGTCTCAAGGTATGCAGAGATCTAAGCAATGGAGTGCTTCCACTTCAAAAACAGGGAGTGCTAAGCCACCCCCTTACGGGAAGAATTCCCAATGACTTCTCAACTCCACTCCCCACCTCTGCCCAGCTGCTTGTGCCCCTAGGATGAAAACTTGCCCATCATGCAAAAGCTGGACTTCCATTACCAAAGACCGATGGGTCATCAACATTGTATCCCAGGGGTACATATTTTACTTCCACTCACTGCCAACCCCAATAGGGTTCCCAGACCTTCCTCCAAACCAGTGGGCAGAGGCACAAAAACAAGTTAAATCCCTCCTCTCTATAAGGGCAATTTAACCTGTTCCTGAAGAACAGATAGGTCAAGGGTTCTAGTCCAGAAAAGAGGGCACTTGGCGCCCAATCCTAGATCTCTTCATTCTAAGCACCTTCCTGGTGGTACCAAAATTCAAATGCTCACCCTGCAGCAGCTTCTTCATATGCTGGCCAAAGATGCCTGGTTAGCCACCCTGGATTTAAAGGGAGCTTATCTGCACATCCCTATAAGGGAACTCATGCAGGAAATATCTTCGCTTCAGGGCAGGATCTATGAATTATCAGTTCTCTGCACTTCCCTTTGGCTTATCCACTGCTCCCAGTGTATTCACAAAATGCCTGGCTCCAGCAACTGCTTACTGCAGACAGAGAAAATTTCAAATTTACCCGTACTTGGGTGACTGCCTTATTCAGGCAGACAGTCAGGAAATGCTGTTGCACCACCTGACATTTGTAAAAAAAAACTTCTAATCTCCTTGGGGTATACCATCAATGAAAATAAATCAAAACTAGTCCCCAGTCAAAAGATTGTATTCCTGGGAGCAAGCTTGGACAGAGCATACCAGGTGGCATTCCTTACACCAGAAAAACAAGCCTATCTGACAGACTACTTGTCAAATGGCCACCAGAACCCAGCTATCTTCAAGGAAAACCCTGCAGGCCCTAGGGTTCATGGCCTCATGCATCTTACTAATTCCATATGCCAGACTGCATATGTGGAAACTTCAGTGGTACTTAAAGTCTGGTGCCAATATTCTCATGACCTGGAAACAGTCATTCCTATCATACCTTGTCTAACGACAGAGTTTCTTTGGTGGGCAGCTGTATGCTACCGCAGCAAGGGGACTACCCTTTACTCAACCCCACGCCACCCAGACCCTGACCACAGATGCATCAGATTATGCCTGGGGAGCACACTTGGATGACAAGTGCATTCAGGGCCACTGGAACCCAAGTCAAATTCATCTGCACATAAATCAAAAAGAGATGCTAGCTGTGGAGCACCACAGTTATGTGGTACATCAACAGGCAGGGGCAACCCACTCTACAGGCTAGCCATGGCCTGTGGAACACGGCCTTGGACATGCAGGTCAATCTGCAAGCTCAATTCCTGCCAGGCAAACAAAACAGATGACTTGAGCAGAAATCTCCTAGACCAACACGAGTGGCAATTAGAGCCCAGCACCTTCAGCCTTCTGATTCAGAAATGGAGACCGCAGAGGTGGATCTCTTTGCCTCCCCTTGCAATCACCAGCTTAGCAAATTCTGCACCAGGACACCTCACAGCAGGGTCTGGAAAGTGGATGCCCTATCCTTCCAGTGGGTAAATCTCTCAATCTATGCATTTCCCCCTCTGCCCCTTCTCTCAAGAATATTGCTCAGGATAAGACAGGACAGACCAAGGACAAGTCGGATTGCCCCAGACTGGCCACGCCAGCACTGGTACTCCCTCCTGCACAACCTGTCACCAGTGCCATCCTGGCACCTACCCCAGAGCCCCACCCTGCTCACTTAGCAGGGGGGACAGATTTTGCAACTGCAAACCTTAAATCTTGCAGCCTGGCTTATTCCTCGAATTATACCCCAGTGTCCAACCTAAGCAAGCAGGTACTGGATGTCATTCTTGAAGCCAGAAGACCCAGTACAAGGAAATCCTATGCTGATAAGTGGAAAAGGTATTACTCCTTGATTCAGTCTAAAGGAGGGGACACAACTCTGCCCTCCTTGTCTCTAATCTTGGATTACTTAGCAGATCTACTCCACAGAGGCCTATCCTTTTCCTCCATTAAGATCCATGCTTCTGCCATCTTGGCTCATTAGAACTCTGAGCCGCCCCTATTCTCTCACCCTGTCATCAAAATGTTCCTGAGAGGGGCAAGCAACTTAAAGCCACTAAGGAGAGCACCCACCCTTGCTTGGGACCTTAACTTTGTACTGGAAAAGCTCACACTGCCCCCCTTTTGAGCCTGAATTGTCAGCAGACTTAAAATTCCTCTCTTGGAAAACAGCATTGCTCGTGGCCATCACTTCAGCAAGAAGAGTGTCTGAGTTACAAGCACTTATGGCCGTGGAAACCTTCATTATTTTTCATGCTGACAGGGTCTCCCTCAGGACTAATCCTTCCTTTATACCCAAAGTGGTGTCCAGTGTGGCTCTCAACCAATCTATTCATTTGCCAACCTTCTTCCCTAATCCTCAAAATAAAGGGGAAAGGATTCTGCACTCCTTGGACTTGCACAAACCGCTCAGATTCTACCTGGGTAGGTCTAAGCCCTTCAGGAAATCTGACCAGTTACTACTCTGTTTTGAACCAGGGGCAGAGGGCAAGGCCATTTCAAAACAGACAATTTCCAAATGGATAGCATACTGTATCCATTTCTGCTACAAACACCATGGGAAACCAACCCCATCAGGGGGTCAGAAAACATTCCAGTAGGGCAACTTCTACCTCTACAGTATTCCTAAGGGGAGTCCCTACCAGGGACACTCTGGAGGCTGCTACTTGGAGCTCTGTACACACATTCAGCAAGCATTACCACCTGCCTATATTTTCCAAATCCAGGGCGGGTTTTGCAACTGCAGTCCTGCAGGGCATTCTAGCCAGCCCAAACACTTCCTGACTGCCTCCACCCTTTCTACAGCTTTGGGAATCAACCCAAGTGTGATGACTGCAACAGTGAAACACGAAGAACAATAGTACAGTTGTGTACACTTAACGTAAATGTAGATGTTCGAGTATATTCACTATTGCAGTCCTGGTTTCCCTCTCCCCCCCCCCTTCTCACTCTCTCTCTCCTGTGTATACTACACACCCCTTGCAGGGGTATTTACTTTTTACTGGTGGAGATTTTTCCACCATAGCTTAGCTCCCTACTGGGGGGCTCCTGACATTTGGGGCAAGAAAAACTGATGTAATGGCGTCGGCTGCCTGTTTTTATACCCCTGACAACCTGATGTCAGACCTGGAGTGACAGCAACCAACACAGAAATACTAAGTCTCTGGTATTCGGGTCAGCTGAGGGCTACCTGTAGGCAGATAACCCAAGTGTGATGACTGCAACAGTGAATACACTGGAACATCTACATTTATGGTAAGTGTACACAACTGTACTTTTTTCAGTTTGATTTCTCTGCAGTGACCACTTCAGAAGCCAGCATGGATCCAGCTTCTTGCACATTCCTTGTGACTCTGCAGATGTCTGTTTCGAAGGGCCTAGGGGTGTTCGGCAAATCCTTGTTAGGGGAGAGATTCCCACTATGCTTGAGTGTAGGCAGGGGTACAAGCCACCTAAAATATTTAGGACTGATGTCCCTTTAAAAAAGAAGCAAAATACTAAGCATTTTTCCTGCTCCTAAGGATCCTCATCATGAATGGTAGGATTTTACACAGGGTTTGTTCATTTCCCTAATGGCTTCAAAGCCTTCTCAGGGGATCTCTGTTCTTGCTGCCCCTTGGTCTTCTACTCTTAAGAGGAGTAGGTAGGGAGCAGGTTTCATCTGACGCAGAAGCAGATTCTGATGAGGATTCTTTGGCCTATTCCTCCCGGATTCTCTCTCCCTTGGATTATGGTTCGAAAGAAGTTGTTTCTCTTGGCTCTGATTCTCCTTTTGAAGAGATTTTTTTGGAAGAAAATGCTTCCTATGTAATGGAGTTTAAGTGGGACTGTGCCCAGGTTTCTGGTGTTCAAAGGAGGGATTATGAACTCCATCAGATGGAGTCTCCCAGTCCCTTTACTATTCCTCCTGTTCCTGCTTCCTTGTTGGCTACTTTATCTGCAGCTTCTCAGGCTCCTAATTCCCAGCCCCCTGCTCCTAAAAAAAACCTAATCAGTTTTGTAAGGTGCCTGATCGCAAATTTCTTTACAGATGTCCCTCAGCTGACACTTCTGTTATTTCTGTCTCATCTAATAAACCCTATAAGCTTTTGTCTTCTACTAAGCTGCTGCCCTTTGCCAGGCTCAGCAGAAGTATGGAAAGGTTGGGTAAGAAAGTGTATACATGGCCTTCAGGGCTATATGCCCAGGTATGTTTTGGCTCTTCTGTCTCAGGCTTTTCAGTTTATTTCAGATCTCCCTGATTCTGAGGGGAAGGCTTAGACCCTCTTTGCTTAGGGTCCTCTTCTCAAGTTGCTTGCCATTCCATTAAATATAGTTATAATGCAGCTGATGCCTCATCTAGAGCTGCTGCCTTTGGTCCTGTGTTGAGGAGGTACTCCTGACTTCACCTTCAGCCCCTGCTTGATGATATCAAGGCCAAGCTGAGGGATACTCCTCTTGACAATAAAAATCTTCTAAATTTCTTCAAGAAAAGGGCAATGTTGTGCAGGAATTGAAACCTATTTTTGTTTCCCCTGTTCCTAAATTTAAATTTCAAAGGAATTACCCTATCAAAACTGCCTTTGTCTGTAAACAGTCTTGCCCTCCTCCCAAGGATAGAAGGGGTGCTAGATGGGCTCCTTCTGCAAAATCTTCTCAGACTCCTACATCTCAGAAGCCTCTTTTTCCAGACGAGCCAGGTTCTTTCTAGCTTATTTACCCCCCTCCTCAACCAAGTTTCTCTCTTCATTGTCTTTCTGTGTCCCTTCCATGTTGGTTACAGATCACTGAGGACTCTTGGTTCTTTTCATCATTTGTCAGGGGTATTACATGATTTGGAAATCCCATGTCCCCCCCCCCCCTTTGGGCATTCCTCATCCTCCTCAGAAACAGCTGCCTTTTTTCCTCTATGTTCTTCATCAAAGCCTTTTTGTCTCCAGCCAAGCAGTTTCAACTTCTCAAAAGGGGAAGGCATTTTATTCCAGAAAGTTTGTTTCCCAGGAAAGAAGGCACCTGGAAACCCATTCTGGAACTGTCCCAGCTAAAAACCTTGGAGTGTTCCTTTCTTTCAGATGTCATCCCATCAAACCTTGTTTCCTTCTCGGATATCCTTAAGAGGCAGAGAGACTAGGAAAGCCTATCTTCATATTCCTATTCATTCCCTTTTCAGGAAATTTTTATGTTTCTCCGTTGATTCCTGGCATTTTCAGTTTACTGATTTACCCTTTGGCCTCTCCACTACCCCAAGGGTCTTCACCAAATGCCTCGCTCCTGTGATTGCTTTTTACAGGATGAGGGGAATTCACATCTTTCCTTATCTGGATGATCTGCTCATTCAGGCTTCCTGTCCAGAGATTTTGCCTCAGCGTCTTCACTGTACTATTTGCCTTCTGCAGAGCCTAGGGTTTACAGTGAACTTTCAAAAATCCTTCCAGACTCCTCCTCAGGTTAATGTTTTTCTCAGGTGCAGACTCCAGACTATTTCAATGCTTGCATCTCTGCCTCCTCCCAGGGCTTTGACTCTGATTACATTGTTTTGTTCCCTTCTTCCTCTGGCCTCCATTACAGCCAGAGAGTTTCTTAGGGCTCTGGGATTCATGGCTTCCACCATTTCTATGCTTCTTCTGGTCAGACGTCGTATGAGAAAGCTTCAGTGGTTCTTAAAGTCAGTCTGGCTTCAACATTCTCATCCTTTAAACTTTCCAATTCCTCTTCTGTCATGTCTCAAGTTAGAGCTCCAGTGGTGGATTCATCATCTGTCCCTCAACCCAGGACTTCCTTTTCACCCTCCAGTCCCTGTTTGGGGACTATTCAGATGCTTAAGACATGGAGTGGGGAGCTTCCTTTGGCCCTCTGAGGGTGCAGGGCCTTTGGTCTCTTCATCAAAGGAAAGACCATGTCAATATTAAAGTGATGACAACTCTTTTCCTGGCTGTTCAGCCTTCCATTCTCTCTTCCTTCCAAGACCCTCAAAATCTTCACAGACAATAGCATAGTGATGTGGTAAATCAACAAGCAAGAGGGACACAGTCCTATCTCTTGTGCAGACCAGCTCTTCAAGTTTGGGATCTAGCTGTCCAGTATCAGGTGACTCTTTAGCCTGTTTATATCCCTTCAGATCAGAACATTGTGGCAGACTGAGCAGGTCCGTAACACAGACTCATGAGTGGATGCTTCACAGATATGTTTCTTGACATTGTCCACCAGTTGGTACTCCACAGGTAGACCTTTTTGCCTACCTTGTGAACAGTCAGCTTCCTGTGTTTTGCACAAGAGCCCCATGTCCTCTGGCTTGGAAGGTGGATGGCCTTTCTTTTTACATAGAAGTGGATGTTTCTTATGCCTTTGTCATACCGAGCATCTTGCTCAAGATAGAGCAAGACTATCAAAAATCTTGTTGGTGATTCCTTTTTGGACATACAGCATTGGTTCCATCTTCTGCATTTAGCCAAGGACAGTCATCACAAGTTGCCTCACAGGATGGATCTACTCACACAAGAAAGGTGGTCTTTCATCACCACTTGTCCACTCTTCAACTGATGCTGTGGATGTAGTGTTTTGATCCCTTTTAGACACTTTTTTCTGAGGATGTGCTTCAGGCTCTGCAGGAGGCCAGAAAGCCCACTACTAGGAAATCTTATTTGTCCGAATGGAAGAGATTTTCTGTTTGGTGTCTTGCTCGTAACCTGGATCCACTTTCTGTGGAATTTCCTTTGTTTTTTTTCTTTGAGTGAGTTGCTCAGTGCTGGGGTGGCATACTCTTCTGTTAAAGCCCACCTGTCAGCTGTTTCTGCGTGTCTGCCTTTGACTCCTCCTCTGGCTTCTAGATTTAAAGTCAAACAGTTCCTTAAAGGTGTCCTTCATATTAAGCCCCCCAAGAAGCATATACCTCCTTCCTGGGACCTTAATTTTGTCTTGGAAAAATTAACTCTGGCGCCTTTTGAGCCTGCAGCTTCAGCTTCTTTGCAGCATTGTTCCCAGAAGACTGATGTTCTTCGTGTTTCACTGTTGCAGTCATTACAGTTGGGTAATCTGCTGGCAGGTTTGCCCTCAGTTGGCCTGAATAACAAAGTCTTGGGTCCTGCTTCGGTTGCTGTCTCCTCTTCCATGACGTCAGGTCGCCAGGGATATAAAACATGCAGCCGATGCCATTTTAATCTGTCTTTCTTGCCGTGTGGTGCCTGAAGCAGAAGCAGTTCGCAAGTGCCAGTCGGCCGACTCCTGAAATTTTCGTTTGTGAGTTTCAGAACCGAAGTCTTCAAACTAAAGCTAAGTACCCCGTTGGGGAAACATTTTCTTGCTCCTTACCAATGTCAGTAAAAGTTAATAATTGCATTACTTGTGGGAAGCAAGTACCTCATAAGGATTTTCATCTGTACTGTATTCCTTGCCTAGGCCCTGATCACAACATGCCTTGCTGTCGATTTTGTGCTAAATTTAACCAAAGCACTATTAAGCGTCTGTATATATGTCCTTCAAGGATGCATCTGCAGTCATCACATATGGGCTGTCCTGCCTCAGGCATTCCTTCGGTCGGCCGGATTCCAAAGTCTGGGTCTGGCGTCGGCTGCCGTCGCCCCTTCCCCGACGTCAGAGCGCCTGGGGTATAAAAGTGTCAGCCGACGCCATCTTCCTCAGTCTTTCTTGCCGCGTGGTGCCCAAAGCAGAAGCAGTTCGCAAGTGCCGGTCGGCCAGCTCCTGTAATTCAGCTACCGAAGACTTCAAAAGCTAAGTACCCCGTTGGGGACTCTTTCTTGCCTCAGCCGATGTCAGATAAAGTTAATAATTGTTGTGGGAAACAAATACCTCATAAGGATTTCCACTCTTACTGCCTCCCCTGCCTAGGCCCAGACCACAACGTCTCGGCTTGTTCAGTGTGTGCTTCTTTCAACCGACGCACTCTTAGACATCGGGCGGAGTTCGCAGAGGAATTTTTTGGGGCTAGTTTTTCATACAAAATGCCGTCGGAGACTCCGACTTCACATTTAATAAAGAAACGGAAGGACAAGGACCGACACACGCGGGCTGCGGTTTCGGCTGAAACCACGGTCAGGCCTACCGCGAGTGTCTCTGTCTCGGCTGAAACAGAGTCCTTGGTACTTCCGACACCCGAAACCGCTCAACCGACAACCTCGGCCCCGGAGGCCCCTGCTGAGTCGGTTATTGAATTTCCTTCAGAAACTGGTGTCTTGGAAACTTCTGACACCATTCCTCTAGACAAAACTACTCCAGCACGTGGTGCAGCTAGGCCTCCTGCATCCATGTTCATAAAGGCATTCACCAGGGCTAAAGTTGCTAAACCATACAAAAGCTATGCCTCCCAGGGTTATTCCTCAGGGACCCTCTACAAGTTCACAGATTCTTACTTTAGCAGAGGACCTTATTTCCTTGATTAGGGGATCTCAACCTCACCCGGACAGGGGCTCTCAACCTCCTCTAGACAAAAGGCCCAGGGTTGAGCCCTCTGATCCCCACTCCTCAGAGGAGGCCTCTGATGGCTCTGCTCTCTCGAACTACCAGGAGGAGGCTTTTTCGGCCTACGAGGATTCTGATGCAGAGGAATCCATCCCCTCGGCCTCTCCTCCTGAAGAGCATTTTGAATTTTGGCACAATGAGATAAGTATTCAGTGCGGACAAGTCGAGAATAGGCCTCCATTGATTTTCTTTTCTTGGAACAAGGAATAGTCTGGAATAAAATCCTTGGCCTTGTTCTGAAAGAGGAACCTTTTCTATAGCTTTAATTTGCATTGAGTTGGAGATTTGTTTCAAAGCCTCTGCCCTTTGATATGATGGCAGGTCTGGCATGCTTTTTCTTTTTGGCAATGTGTGAAAATGGAACCTGTATCCTCGGTCTATTATTTGCAGTGTCCGTTCGTCTCTTGTAATAGTGTGCCAATTGTCTGAGAATAAAGAAAGCTTTCCGCCCAAAGGTGCTTCTAATTGAGCCCTGGTTGGCGGAGTCAAAGCAAAGTCATTGAGTCTGTCCTTGTGCAGCAGTTGTAGGTCCTGCACTACCTCTCTGGTTGGGAGGCTGCCATTGACACCCTCTGTAGGAGCCTCTAGCTTGCCCTCTACCTCTGGCACGCCTGTTCTTGCCTCTCTGAAATCTTTCTGTGTCCGGAAAGGACCAATTCTTGGCAGGCCAATTTCTGCTGAATCTTGGTGGTTGGACTTGTAGAAAATCTTTAACTGTTTGTACAGATTTTGCCTTTTCCTCAACCTTCTTTAAGACCTCCTGAGCAGTGGTGCCAAATAACTTTTGCTTTTCCAGGGGAGCATCCAGAAGCTTAGCTTTAACATGGTCTGGCAGAGATTGTTCCTTCAGCCAAGCATGTCTACGTATGATTGCACCTGTCATAGCTGACCTACATGAAGCTTCCAATGCATCATAACCACATTGTAAGAAATGGTTGCTAACCTGCTGGGTGTTATGTACCAGATCCTGTAGTGATATGCGATCTAGGGGTTCAGGTGAAGACAGTTTCTTAATGCAATTCATCTAACAAATACTATTGTTACTGTATCATATGAAATTGACAATTTAATGCCCTCATAGAAAGAGTAGCAGAAGTATACACTTTTTTACCCCATCTCTCTAAAGCCCTGGACTCCCTTTCAGAGGGGAGTGGATTTTTAGAGGTGGCAGCTGCAACCCCTTTAGGGCCCAGGGAAATAGTTTCTGAATCAGCAGAGTGGGCCTTGTAAAGAAAATGATGCGAGTCCGGGACCCTGTAGTACCTATCGGGTTTGACAGGGGCCGGGGGAAGAGTGTCAGGGGTTATGCTAGACTCAGAGTACACATCATCAATGACATTCAAAACAGGAGGAATAGCCAAAGGTCTATGCTGAGGTAAATGCAGAAAAGTTCTTAATCTTTTCCTGGAATCAGAAAATTTCTGGCCCTGCCATTTGAAATGCTATAGTGTGAAGGGTCTCACCTAAATTCAAAATGCTGACTCTACAGCAACTCCTTCCCATGCTGGGCAAGGGGTCTTGGCTGGTGACTCTAGACCTCAAGGAGGCATACCTGCATGTCCCTATCAGACAAAGTTGCAGAAGACACCTCAGATTTCTTGCAGGCTCAGAGCATTATCAATTCTCAGCATTGCCCTTTGGCTTATCTACTGCGCCCAGAGTATTCACGAAATGCCTGGCATCAGTAATTGCACACTGCAGACTTCAGGGGATTCAAATATACCCATATCTGGACGACTGCCTTATACAAGCGGACAGCCAACAAACTTTGGTAAAGGACTTGAATTATGCCATCCACCTACTGCAGGCATTGGGATATACAGTCAACTTTCACAAATCAAGACTTGTTCCATCCCAAAGAATAACTTTTCTGGGTGCGGATTTAGACACAACCACCCAAATGGCTTTTCTCACAGAAGAAAAACAAAGACAACTACCGGATTACTTCAAGAATCTGACAAGACAAACTCAGCTGACTGCAAGGAAAATCCTGCAGGCCCTGGGTTACATGGCATCTTGCATTCTTCTCCCCAAGCAAGGCTGCATATGAGGAAACTACAATGGTACCTAAGGAGTTTATGGACTCAGCACAGCCACAGCTTAGAAACTTTGATCCCACTCATTCCATGTCTCCAAAAGGAATTTCTGTGGTGGGCTCAAGCAAGCCAATCAGAGGGGTCTGCCCTTCAGCAAGCCAATAGCCAGCCAAACTATTACAACAGACGCTTCAGACCACGGTTGGGGAGCACACATGGAGGGCAGATGTATTCAAGGACTATGGTCACAAAAGGAGCTACGCATGCACATAAACCAAAAGGAAATGCTGGCAGTGATGCATGCAATCGAGGCCTTCAAACTCTTTCTGCATCAAGGCCACCTGCTAATAAGGACAGACAACACCACAGTTATGTGGTACATAAACAAGCAAGGAGGCACCCATTCCTACCCTCTTTGCAGACTGGTAATGACTCTATGGGAACTTTCCTTGAAACTCAATATAGACCTGCAATCCCAGTTTGTGCCAGGAAAAGACAAATATACTGGCGGACAGCTTAAGCAGAAATATCATGGGTGCACACGAATGGATGTTGCACCCAGACATCTTCCTACAGATAACACAATCATGGGGAAGGCCAGACATAGATCTTTTTGCCTCCCCCCACAATCATCAGCTGAAGAAATTCTGCTCAAGGACAATACCACCCACAAGCATGGAAAGTGGACGCCCTATCTTTCAGCTGGAGAACCCTAACAGTTTCTGCATTTCCACCTCTTCCATTAATGACCAAGGTCTTACTGAAGATCAGGACAGAGCAGCCAAAAGTGATTCTGATAGCTCCGGACTGGCCAAAACAGCACTGGTACCCACTGTTAAAGAGCATGTTGCACACGAAACCATGGCCTCTTCCTCAATGGCCACTTCTCCTGGCACAGCACAATTACAAAACTCTGCATTCCAACCTGAAAACCTTGCGACTAACAGCCTGGAAAATACCTTGACTCCTACTCAGGATAAGCTATCCAAGAGAGTGAAGGATATCATCATGGAAGCTCGCAGGCCTTCCACAAGAAAGGCATATTCAGCAAAATGGAAAAGATTTCACATTTGGAACACCACAAAGGGCCTAGATGCGACAGTGATGAACATGCCACATATCCTGGAATACTTGAATAACACACCTGATACCCTTGTTAATAGGTGACTCTATTGTCAGACACACTGACGTCCCGCTCACCAGGCTGAATAAAGAGAAGGTCACGATGAGCTGCCTGTCGGGCGCTAGGATCTGCCACATAACGCAAGCACTCAGGTCACTCCAAAGCAAATACAAATATGACTCAGTCATTGTACATGCTGGCGTGAATGACCTGAGACGTACCTCCCTCAACTACATGAAAAGAGACGTAGAGGAGCTCTCTGATCATGTAGCCCAGGCCGGTATGACCCTGACCTTGAGCAGCATCTTACCCTCACCTAGAATGATGCCACAGTATAAAGACAAAATGATCGATTTTAACAATTGGCTAAAATTTTGGTGTCATTCAAAGGGGATCCAGTGTCTGTCAGCCTGGGATGACATGCTCGACAAGCCACGTTGCTTCACTAGGGACGGCTTGCACCTGTCACCCCTGGGCTTTCGGATATTGGCAAAGGCTCTTGCCAACCCCATAGTGCCTTTTTTAGGCAAGGCTCAAAAGTCAAACCCACCTCCATAGACAGCACAAGGAACAAGAAACTAAGGGTAATGCTGCTAAATGCTGCTAAACGCCAGAAGTCTTAACCTCAAGATGCATGCACTCGAAGCTCTCCTCAGTATGGAGAACATCGATATCTGTGCAGTGACAGAAACCTGGTTCAAGGCTCCAGAGAGCACCCCAGCACTACCAGGTTATACCTCATATCATGCTTTTCGGCCCCAAAACCCGGACCGAACCACAAAAGGAGGGGGAGTTTCCATATTTATCAAGTATATCCACACCTCCAGGTTAGTTGGCAGTGCATGAAGTATCGGAGACTATCCATGTGCAACTGACAATGGGCAAGACTGCTTTTCGGTTTATAGCATCCTACAGACCACCCTCTCAAAGTTAAGAATCCCACTCTGCTTTCCTGAAAACATTGGAGAACACTAAGATCTCTCCGAACACCATTATATTGGGCGACTTCAACTACCCAAACATAGACTGGGAGCATTACTCATGCCCCAGCACCTTAGCCCAAAGGTTCCTGGAATTTATAAACTCAAATGCTATGGAACAGCTAGTCACCACTCCCACAAGAGGGGAAAACATACTTGACCTGATCATTACCAACATGGGGACTCTATACTCCTCTGACATCATTCTCACTTGACTCTTCAGCTCTTCACTGGTTCAACTCATATTTGAAAGATAGGAAACACGCTGTCCTTTGGGACAGCCATCTATCCTCTCTGTTCCCAGTCACTATCGGTGTCCCTCAAGGATCCATCTTAGGTCCCCTCCTCTTCTCCATATTTATAAACAACCTGTCTACTTCACTCCCAACATCCACTTGTATTCAGTATGCAGATGATTCAACTATCATCTGTTCTGCTGCATCTCCAGCTGTACTTCATTCTTCAATCCAAAAAATCTTTTCAGCAGCTGAAAAATGGTTCCAAAATATCTGTCTCCTCCTCAACCCCAAAAAAATCAAACTATTACTCTTCTCCCCAACCCCTAAGTCTGTCCCTCTTTCCTTTTCTATTGTATCTAACAATGGCACTATCATATCACCTGATTCTTCTACTAAACTTCTAGGCTTTACAATTGATAATCAACTTAACTTTGATTACCACATTGACCTAACCATCAAAACAGTTAATAAAAAGATAGGTGCCCTCTATAGACTCAAACCCTTTCTTACTCCTACCACCAGGGTGTCCTTTGCCCAAACACATCTCATCTCTACGTTATTGTACGCCTCTCCATCTCTTATAAACCTGTCAAAATCTAACCTTCAAAAACTTGCCACAGCCTACCATAGCATTGCCAGGTTTGCCTCAGGCTCCCCTTTTCGAACCCATCATTGTGTTAATCTCAAAAAGCTTGGTTGGCTAGAGCTACAAAATCTTATTCTCCTACATCAACTAGTTATTACCTTTAAAATACTCCATTACCCTACCAATATACCCATACTTAATAACCTTATTGCCCCTTACAAGAATCTTAGTTCACTTAGATCAGCTAACAAACTACTAGTTGCGACTCTCAAATCTCACAATAAAGCTGGTGACTCCTTGTTCACAAATGTTGTTGGCTCATACTGGAATAAACTTCCCATAGAACTGACCACTCTAGGATCAACACAACTTTTCAAGAAACGACTAAGGAACTATTTCAAATCTCACTGGCTTTGTCCTTGCTCTAATCCTGACTGACCTCTGCATCTTACTCTCCTTACAGCTCTTTACTCTACTCCTCTACTTGTCACTATCACTAGTGCTACCCCCCTCTGTAGCTCTCCTTGAATTTCACTTCCTTTTTTAATTTTCATTAACACCTTCTGCTCTTTCTACGTGACATATTACTACAACCAGTCATATATCCTTTCTATTTAAACCTATATCCTGCTACATATGGAACTACTCTGTTTCTTAAAAATAGTACCCTAGCACTAAGTGTTATCATTATTGTAAATACTGTATATATGACTATATTAGACTTAGGGATGAGTCACTATTTTCTCTCCTTCAACATTAGTATGATTGCATGGTTAAGATTATAGAACTAGGAATCCTCACTGTTTTGACTATATTCTATTGTATTTGCTTCTATACTATTACTAAGCTGTTTTAGCTCTCTTACATGCTTATAATACTGTATCCTATTGTGCTTTTTTTTTATGTACCTTATGTTATGTTTGTACTAGTACATAGTGGAGCTTTTCTCCTCGGGCCTCTGCTGAAAATGGACATATATCCAGCCAGACTAGCCCGGTCAACAAATGTAAAATAAATAAAAATAAATAAATATCCCTCATTGGTAAGATCAGACCATAAATTAATTTTGGATATCCACATCCCAACCCCACCCCCAGCCCAGAAAACCACAGTGAAAAACTTCTCAAAAGCGAACTTCACACTTCTCAAAACTGAAGTGGAATCCTTCAAGGCCCCAGGTTCAGTGGAAACTACGGCCCAAACTGCAGAATCCTATATAAACGCATTCTACGGACATCTCCAGGAATGCATGGATCATGCTATCCCAAACAAAATCAAGACCCAATCATCCAAAGGCAGGCGTCCAGTCTGGTGGACCCCAGCCATAAATAAACTGTACAACAGGAGGAAGCTACTACATGATATAGCAAAATCCCTAAAAGGGAAGGCATCTCTGATCAGTACTAGCAAAAAAGTATGATCCCTCATAAAATCCTCCAAGGCCAGCTTCGAGAGAAAAATTGCACAGGACACTAAAGACAATCATAAGGCTTTTTTCAGTTATGCTAGGAACTTGGAATGCAACTCCCAGACTTGTTCTGAGTTGATTCTAAACGACAAAAAATACACTGAACCCACAGACATCGCCAATATCCTGGCAGACAGGTTCAGTGAAAACTTCTCTCCCCCCTCCCCAAAAGAGCAAGTATCTATCCCGGCAGAGTGCAGCCTCCCAAACATCTCTGATGCTCAGGTGAAGGCCGCCCTCTCCAAAGCAAAAAACACTGCTTCCATGGGACCAGATGGCATCCCGGGTTGCGTCCTACATGAACTCCAAGAAGAACTAATCCCTCAAGTAAAACTGCTGTACAATCTCAGCCTCACTACAGGATATGTGCCCAAAGAATGGCGTACAGCAACAGTGGTCCCACTCCACAAAGGTGGCGCCTCTGCGGACCCTGGAAACTATCGCCCCATAAGCCTGACTAGCCTAGTATGCAAGGCTATGGAGATGATCATCATGGAACTCATAAACAAAGACATTAGGGACCTACAGACACTAGATCCTACCCAATTTGGCTTTGTCAAGGGCAGATCTTGCCTTTTGAACCTGGTCGACTTCTTCGAAACAGTCACCAAGGCCATAGATGAAGGGAAGGTAGTCCACACAGCCTATCTGGGCCTCGCAAAGGCATTTGACACAATACCCCACTCGGGCATCATAGATAAGCTATCCAGCCTAAATATAAACCCCTATGTCACAAGATGGGTCACAAACTGGCTCAAAGACAGAACCCACAGAGTCAGAGTTGCTGGAGCCATGTCAGATTCGAAACCGGTCACAAGTGGCGCCCCACAAGGTTCTGTCCTGGGACCTCTCTTGTTCGGTATTTACTTTTCTGAGGTACAGGCCAATGTGGTAGGACTATGGCTCACCAAGTTCAGAGACTGCAAACTGGGTGCCATAATCGACTCTCCAGTTGACACAAACATCCTTCAAAAAGGTCTCGCAGAGACTGATAACTGGTGCCAGAGCCATGGTCTAAAGCTAAATGCCAAAAAGTGTATAGTCATACCCTTTGGCAAAAACAATGTGCCCACAAATTACCAAATAGGTGGTAGCCCATTAAGTACAGAGAAAGTAATTAGGGATCTGGGGACTCAAGTTGATAGCAATCTCTCCTTTGACAACCACATTGCCAAAGTGGTTAGAAAGACCTTCTACATAGCCCACCTCATCATGAAAGGATTCACATCTAGATCAAGAGAGGTAATCATGCCCCTTTATTCATCCCTCATCAGGCCCATCATAGAATACAATGCCCCCTTTGGGATGTACCTTACCCGACACCTGTAGCAATCAGAAAGACCCCAAAAGTACCTCACCAGGAGAATCAAGGGACTCGAACAGATGCCATATGCTGCTCGGTTAAAAAAACTCCAGCTCTACTCAGTTGTATACCGCCTACTTCGAGGCGATCTGTGCCTGACATATAAAGCTATGTCCAACCCATAATTAATGGACATGCTCCACCTCAGTAAATCTAAATCCCATAGAGCCACACGCTCGAGGGACTTGAACCTCAGCACAGAAATAAATAGAACATGCTGGAGGGACAGATTCATAACCCAGAGGCTCCCTTCGCTCTGGAATAGATTTCCAATTCATGTTAGGCAGAGCACCTCACTGACTCTCTTCAAGAAGAATCTGGATGAGTGGATGGGGGATCGTAGGTTTGTCCTGGGGATTACTTCCATGTCACTATTAGACAGAGGCACAGTAAACTAAACTTTAAAAAGGGCACAGTATACTCAAATCAAGGGGTGGCGTAAGCCAAACACAATCGGGCTAGGCTTATAAATGCCCCAGGGCAGATAGGTTCATACTAGGCTATGTCATTTTGGAGGCTAGAAGGCCTAGTAATAGAAAATCTTATGCGATAAATGGAAGAGATTCTGTGCTTGGAATCCAGCACAAGGAATAGACACAGCTAAGCCCGATATTCCTCAGATTTTGCAATACTTAACTGAGATGCTTCACAAGGGCCTGTCTTTTTCTTCAATAAAAATCTATGCCTCTGCCATCTCACTTCATTACAACACAGAGCCTCCTCTTTTTTCTCATCCCCTGCTAAAGCAGTAACTCAGAGGGGCCAAAAATTTAAGGCCTCCCAGGAGAGTACCGACTCCTGCATGGAACCTCAATTTTGTGCAGGAAAAAGTCACCCTACCTCCTTTTGAACCAGCTGCTACTTCAGATATAAAATGTCTTTCTTGGAAGACTGCCTTTCTTTTAGCAGTCACTTCAGCTAGAAGAGTTTCAGAACTACAGGCTTTCATAACAGTGGAGCCTTTCATTATCTTTTACCCGGATAGGGTGGCCCTCAGGACCAATTCTTCTTTTATGCTAAGGTGGTATCCAGTGTGGCTCTTAACCAGACCATTCACCTGCCAACTTTTTACCCAAATCCGCAGAACAAGGGGGAGCAGATTTTGCATTCATTGGATGCACACAGATAACTACTTAAACAGGACAAAATCTCTAAGAGAGTCTGAGCAACTACTGGTGGCATTTGCAGTAGGAACAGAGGGGGGAAGGCTATATCTAAGCAGACAATTTCAAAATGGATAAGCCATTGTATTCGTTTCTGCTACTTGCACCATGGTAAACCTGTGCCCAAGGGGATCAGATCTCATTCCACCATGGGCTGCTTCTACTTTTGCAGCCTTTCTCAGAGGGGTTCCTACCAGAGACTTTCTAGAAGCTGCTACTTGGAGCTCAGTTCATACATTCACAAAGCATTGCCATTTACCTCTCTTTTCTAAATCCAGGGCAGGCTTTGCTACTGCAGTCCTGCAGGGCCTTATAGCTGCTCCTAATACTGTTTACTTCCATCCTCCCATCCATAGCTTTGGGATTCTAACCAAATGTAATGACTGCAACAGTGAAACACTAAGAACATAGTACAGTTGTGTACACTTACCATAAATGTAGATGTTCGAGTGTATTCACTGTTGCAGTCTGAGTTACCCACCCGCCAGCCCCCTTTCTTCTCCATTGTTATACCTCTTCTTTCCTTCACTATGCTCAAATGCCTTTGTGGTGTATTTGCTTTTAGTTGAAGGTAATTTTTTTGTGTTCTAAAGTACATGTATGTATGTATATATATATATATATATATATATATATGTATATAATATGTATGTGTGTGTGTATATATATATATATATATATATATATATATATATATATATATATATATATATATATATATTTTTTTTTTTTTTTTCCGCTCCCCATTTGGGGGGCACCTGACATCTGGGGCAAGAAAAACCTGGTTAAAATGGCATCGGCTGAATGTTTTATACCTCTGACGACCTGACTTCATGGAAGAGGAGACAGCAACTGATGCAGGACCCAAGACTATTCAGACCGACTGAGGGCAACCTGCCAGCAGATTACCCAAATGTAATGACTGCAACAGTGAATATACTCTAACATCTACATTTGTGGTAAGTGTACACAACTGTACTTTCTTTAGGCCCTTACTTCAGCCAGACACGTGTCTGAGCTGCAGGCCATTATAGCTGTTCCTCCTTTTTCCAGTTTTTCATAATGACAGGGTGTGTCTCCATACTATTCCTTCTTTTATGCCCAAGATGGCCAATGAGTTGTCTCTTAATCAGACTATTAACTAGCCCACTTCTTTCCCTTCTCTGCAGTGTGCTGGTGAGAAGGTTCTTCACACCTTGGATTTGTATAGACAACTCTGATATTATTTGGGTAAGACTAAAGCCATTCATAAATCTGAGCAATTTTTTGTTTTTTGTTTCCTTTCAGCCTAGGTCTTTGTGTTTGGCTGTTTCTAAGCAGATTGTTTCTTCCTGGATATCTAAGGCCATTTCCTTTTGTTACTCTTTTCATGGGAAAAGCCTTTCTTCTGTTTAGGTTAATTCTGCCAGAGCTGTGGCTTCTTCTGGTGCTTGTTTCAAATAATTGGATACCAGTTCCATCCTTGAGGGAGCCCCTAGGACTTCTGTACTTGTTTTATGAATCTTTGACAAGCCTGGGTATGGTTTCCAGAGCTAGAGCTGGATTTGCCAAGTCTATCCTACATGGATTTCTTGAGGGCTGTGCTGGACCTTTCTCCTCCCAGTTTTCCTGTTGAGCTTTTGTCCTCTCCCAAAAGTAAGGAATACTACCAACAGTGATAAGGAAGGACATAGTACAGTTCTGTAAAATAGATGTCTTTCCCTTTACTGGTGCAGTATTTGCTCCCGCCTTCCCCTTTTCTTTACTGCTTTTTTCTTTTTTCCTTCTGGATATGCATGTTTCTGCTCTACTCCTTGGACTGTTATTCCTCCTGACACTTTTCATTTCTGAGGCATGTATGTCCGTATGTCACCTTTATTCCCCACACCATGAGCAGGGGAGCATACGTATGATGTACTAGTAATCCTAAGGCTTTGGTATACTGGCCGGATGTCAGGCTGCCCTTAGCAGGGATCTTTAGAGTAAGCAATACTGCAACAGTGAGGGGAAGGACGACTACTTTTGTGGTGAGATTTTACACAACTGTACTTTTTTTCTAAGACAGAGTTTAGATCCCTGTTAATGACAGAGCTTCTTGGTGGGGGGGTGGGGTGGGATCTAAGATGCATGATCCCTTTGAGGAAAGATTTCAAATGGGAATGAAAATAGATGTTTGACGTATGTACCTTAATACTAGAATAAGAAAATCCTTTTGAAATAGTCGTGACAGGTATTCGAACACAAGGTGCATGTCTGTCCTTGAAGAGCTGGTGTCTTTATCCTTGCACCAAAGAGAAGATAACCTTTTATGTTTGGATAAGTATAATTTTTCTGGTGTTCAGTTTTCTTGCCTCTTTCAGGCTGGGATAGCACTTCTGTAGAATAGATTGCAGTATTTGGGATTAAAACCCAGTCCTCAAAACCATTAGTTTGAGGGTAGTGAGGTGAGGGTGAATGATTAACCCCTTTGTCGGGGTGAGTAGGTATACCACTTGTTAGAGAATATAATATCTTCTCTTGCTGATGTAGAACCAGTGTTGCCCTGACCAGAAGGGTATAAGTATTATGCTTGGCCAGTCTGATCTCACCTTGATCAGTGCCCTGGAAATGGTGGGAAGGCATAAAGAAAGAGTCCTGCTCATTAGAATGAGAAGGTGTCTACTCTCCAGGCCCCTTTTTGTTCAGTTCTTAAGCAAAACCTTTTAAGTTGTCTGTTCTGGTGCGATGCAGAAAGATCTATGCCAGGGTGCCACCATTGATGGGGTGAGGTCCAGGAAGGTTTCTGTTGGCATCCAGTTGTTGGAGTCTTGAATGTGCCTGCTGAAAAACATTTGCTAAGTTGGTGGTATGTCTTGGGATGTAGGATACTGTCTGTGTCAGTGGGAGTCATTTTACCAAGAGCCAAATATTTACTGCTAGGATGCACAGGCAGTAGGAATGAGATCCCCCTTTGTTTATATACCACATAACTGTGATGTTGTCTGTCCAAATTTGCAGGGCACCTGAGGGTAGGTTGCTTTAAAAGGCTTTTATAGCTAGAAAAACTGCCAGCAATTCCTTATGATTTAAATGAAATTTCCTTTTCTAGACACCTTGTACCTTCATGGGTCCTAAGTGTGCTGTCTAAGCTATTTCTGAACTCTCTGTGGCTATGTCTTTGTCTCTAACAGAGAAAATTGTGCCTGGATTTATCTTGATTGTGTTTTTCACCAAAGAGGCTCCCTCTTAAAGAGCAGCAGGGTTTCCAGGGGGTGCAAGTATTCTCAAGTGTAGTTTAGGAACCATTGAAGTTTCCTCATATGTAATTTTACCAGGTAGATCATAGGGATGTGTGATGCCATGAACCTAAAGCTGTTACATATTCCCTTGCTATGATTTTCTTGGCAGTAAGCTTTCAGGAAGGATACCTTGCCTTGGGGGTAAGTAGGCTTTCTTCTGCACAATCTCAGTACACCCAGAAAGAGAATTCTTGTCTGGGGCTAAAGTGGGGACTTTCGAAAACTGAGGGTGAATCCTATTCTCTGAAAGCAGTCCATGGTAGCCTGTAAGGCTGTTTGAAGTTCCAGTGTCTTTTTTTCCCTGGATGAGACAATTGTCCAGGTAGGAGAAAATGTACACTCCTAGAGTTCTGTAGTGTGCCCTAACTGGAGGCCAGTCATTTGGTGAATACACTGGGTGCAGTGAATAAACCAAATGGTAAAGCACATAATTGGTAACGTAAACCTGCTGCAGTGAATCTAAGTTATATCTTGTACTGCTCTTGATATAGGCACATAAAGATAGACTTCCTTCAGATCTATTGTAACCATGCAAGCTCCTAGAGAAATTATGGTCAGCAGTTTTTGAACAGTCAGCATTTTGAATTTGGGAAAGTCCAGCAACTTTAACTTGGAGAGGTCTAAAATTGGCCTCCAAGATGTTCTTCGTGTTTCACTGTTGCAGTCATCCCTTGTGGGGTTATCCCTGCTGGGTAGCCCTTGGCTGGCCCGAATACCAGAGTAAATATTGTCCTCCTTGTGTCGGCTGCAGGTCGCCTGGGACTGACATCAGATCATTAGTGGTATAAAACAGGGCAGCCAACGCCATTACATCAGTCTTTCTTGCCATGGACCCCGAAGCAGAAGCAGTTTGAGTGTGCATCTGTCAGCTGCTGCCAAAGTGAAGTAGAAAACGGCTAAAGCTAAGTACCCCATTGGAGATCTTTTTCTGGTACTAACTGATGTCCGAAAAAAAAAATAATTGGCTCTGCTGTGGAAAACAAGTACCATGCCAGGATTTCCATAACCTGTGTAGGTCCAGACCATGACGTCCCCAGATATCAGTTCTGCGCTCCCTTTAACACTAGGACCATTCACCGTAGAGCAGAATTTATAGCTAGATATTTCAAAGACAGTCCTTTGCAGTATGAAATGGCATCAGTCGGTCAGCATACAGTGGATATCCCCAAAAAGAGGAAAGAGAAAGGGACAGACCACAACAAGTTAGGCCTAGTTGACGCTTCCTTGAAGTCAGCGACCAGTACAGTGGAATTCAATGAGGCAGCTACGCAGCCCCTGATGCCTGACGCTATACCTCCGCAGGCCTCTACTGAGACCCATTCGGAGTCCGGTATGCCACTGGATCAGAATACATCTGCCGAGTTTTCGTTTGTCAGCCCCACGGTTGGGTCTGGAGCCGCTCTGCAGGCACCAGCTTCCAAGGAGGCTTTTCGGATAACTGCCGCCAGCCACAGCTACACCCAGGCCCATTCAAGCACTGAGGCCTAAAAGCAAGACCACTCCCAGAAAAACAATTCCTAGTCGCAATCTTCCTCAAACCCAACCTACTCAGTCACAACAGCTTCTTAAGATGGCCAAGGATCTTATTACCCTTCTCAGAGGTAACCAGACTACCCCAACCAAAAGAAAAAGGGACCTTTCCCCAGAGATTCTCTCAGCAACCTGACACTGAAGAATCTGACTTTTTGGATTCAGACAATGAGCAACAGCCCCTTACCACCTTTGAGGATTTTGATGCAGAGGAATCCATCCCATATGCATTCCCCCTGAAAACCTATCTTTTGGAGAGACCTTACACACACTTAGGGAACACTTCCATTGATGAGCTCAGGATTACCCCTAGTCTAAGAGGAGGCTGAGAGTTTCTGGACCTTCCCCCACCAAAAACACTTAACCATTCCTCCCATTTTGGATCTGGTGGAGGATGTTTTCCATGGAGTCTAGCCTCACACCTGATGCCTTGCCTCCTGCACCTAGGCCAGACAGGTACTACAGGGTGCCAGGCACCCACAAATACTTATTCAGAAATCCTGCAGTGGACCCAGAGGTCATCACCCAGGGACCTAAAGGGGCTAGGGCCATTTCCTCCAAAAACTCTATCCCATCTGACAAGGATAGCAGGGCCCTAGACAGATTGGGTAAAATGTATACACCTTGGTTAACTTGGCTATTAGAGCTCTTAACTGCCAGTTCCATATGTTAAAATGTCAGCAACATACCTTCCAACTATTAAAGCAGAACATTTCCCCCTTGCCTGATGGTTCTACTTCCAGAGAGCTAGAGGAACTCTTACACTCCAGCTCTCAAGTGACAAAGCATTCCCTCCACTGTGGATACAATGACCTAGAAGCCTCCAGCAGGGCTGCTGTTGCAGTGTCAGTCATTAGGAGACATGCATGGCTGAAGGAGCAACCTCTGCCTGATCATGTTAAATCCAGACTCCTAGACGCCCCCCTAGATAAGGACCGCCTGTTTGGATTTAAGGCAGAGGAGGTGATTAAGAAAATGGAGGATAAGGCAAAGTCAATGCAGGCAGTAAAAGATTTCCTCCAGGTACAGCCTCCAAGATTCAGCAGGAACTTTCCCACCAAGCAATGGTCCTTTCCTTCCTAGTCCAGGCTTGTGCAGAGGAAAGGGTGCAGGGACAGACCCCCCCCCCCCAGGCAACAACAAGGACAGCAAAGGCCCAGACAGTGGACCTCTACAACCCTCAGGGCAAGTCCACTCCCTACCCTAAGGACTCACAATGAGTCATCCCCCCTTTGCCCCACCCACCCTCCCCAAAGGTTAGGAGGAAGGCTATCCCTTTTCAAAGACAACTGGCAATCCATCACAAAGGATCAATGGGTCCTAAAAATCATTTTCCAAAGATACAGATTCTCCTTCAGAGAGCCCTGTCTTAACAGGGTACCCAGACATACCATCAAATCAGCGGACAGAGGCCCTCAGCCAACTTCAGAAACTCTGTGCTGAAGGAGCAGTGGAGCCTGTACCCCAGGAATAAGCCCAGAAAAGGGTTTTATTCAAGATTGTTCCTGGTACACAGGAAAGAGGGCACTTGGTGTCCTGTTCTGGATCTATCCACACTAAACTTTTCCCTGCAAGTACCAAAATTCATATTGTTTATGCTCCAAAAGACTCTTACCCATGCTGACCCCAAATACCTGGCTAGCTACCCTGGACGAAAAGATGCCTACCTCTGTATCCCTATAAGGGAGTCCTGCAAGTAGTTCCTTTTAGTCCCTTATCTGTGAAATTATTTCTGCTGCATAGCTGCATACTTGAGTTGTTTGGTTAGCTTTTGCATACCGACATCAACTTTATTACAAGCTGAGATAAGTACAAACTTGCAGTTTTATAAGATGGTACTGCATTTTATTTTTTCTGTTTTATTGATGTTCATCGTGCTTCACTGTTGCAGTCATTACAATTGGGTTATCCTGCTGGCAGGCTTCCCCAGCCGGCCTGAGTTCCAAAGTCTAGGTCTGGCGTCAGTTGCTGTCGCCTCCTCCCTGATGTCAGTACGCCAGGGGTATAAACGATGCAACCAACGCCATTTTCTCCAGTCTTTCTTGCCGCACGGTGCCCGAAGCAAAAGCAGTTCACAAGTGCCAGTTGGCCGACTCCTGGGATTTTCAAATTCGAATTTCAGATCGGGGGAGAAACTTCTGCACACCCTGGACATACACAGACAGTTGCGCTACTACTTGGACAGAACTAAAGGTTACAGAAAAACTGACCAGCTGTGTTGGTAGCATATGCTGCTGGTACACAAGGAAAAGCAATTTCCAAACAGACAATTTCAAAATGGATAGGGAATTGCATTTGTTTTTGTTACTCCTTTCATGGAAAAACTGTGCCAGCTAACATTAGACCTCATTCCACGAGAGCCACAGCCACCTCCACAGCCTTCTTAAGAGGGGTGGCTACCAAGGACATTTTAGAAGCTGCTACATGGAGCTCCGTGCATACATTTGCCAAGCATTACAATTTACCTTTATATTCCAGATCCAGAGCAGGCTTTGCTACGGCAGTCCTGCAGGGCATTTTAGCTACACCATCCTTTACATAGTTCCTCCACCCCCAGATTGGCTATGGTATTCTACCCATATGCGATGACTGCAGATGCATCCTTGAAGGACATAGTACAGTTTTGTACCTACCATAAATGTAGATGTCCGATAGGTATGCATCTGCAGTCAGGTTTACCCTCCCTCCTTCCCCTCTGTGGTATTTCTTGGGTACCTACCCCTCTTATAGCTAGCTGGGGGGATCTAGTATGGTGTATTTGTTGTTATATTATTGTGCATGTTTGGATTTTTTAATGCATCTCTCCAAATTTAGCCTTCCTTAGAGGGCACCTGGCATCTGAGGCAAGAAAAACTGAGGAAGATGGCGTCAGCTGATGCTTTTATACCCCAGGCGCTCTGACGTCGGGGAAAGTGCGACATCAGCCGACGCCGGACCCAGACTTTGGAATCCGGCCGACCGAAGGGCTGCCTGAGGCAGGACAACCCATATGTGATGACTGCAGATGCATACCTATCGGACATCTACATTTATGGTAGGTACAAAACTGTACTTTGTGTACCTACCATAAATGTAGATGTTTAGAGTGAATTCACTGTTGCAGTCCAGGTTACCCTCCCGCCATCCCCCTTTTTCCTTGCTGGGACTTATCTGTACTTTTCTATTCTATACAACCCATGTGGTGTATTTGCTTGTAGATGAAGAAAAAGTTTTGTGTATGCATGCTTATAAGCACAATTTAGCCTACCTTTTTAGGGGCACCTGACATCTGGGGCAAGAAAAACTGAAGAAAATGACGTCGGCTGCATCTTTAATACCCCTGGCGCACTGACATCGGGGAGGAGGCGACAGCAACCGACTCCGGACCTAGACTTTGGAACTCGAGCTGACTGCAGGTAGCCTGCCAGCAGGATAACCCAATTGTAATGACTGCAACAGTGAATACACTCAAACATCTGCATTTATGGTAGGTAAACAAACTGTACTTTTAATTGAATATTGTGTTGAAAATAGTACTGCATTTATCTGCTTATTTGTTCACTGAAAATTGAGAGCGCTCTCTCTGTCTGCAGTTAGTGGGTTTATTCTTCTCACTTCATTGATATTCAGTGTAGAAGTCTTAGCCTAGAGGGTTTCTCTGTGCCTTAAAGTCTTAGTCCCTTATCTCTGAAATTATTTCTGCTGCATAGTTGCATACTTGAGCTATTTGGCTAGCTTTTACATACCTACATCAACTTTATTACAAGCTAAGTACAAACTTGCAGTGTTATAAGATAGTACTGCATTTTATTTTTTCTGTTTTATTGTTTCATTGAATATTGTGTTAAACATAGTACTGCATTTATCTGCTTATGTATTTGTTCACTGAAAATTGTGAGCTCTTGGTCTGGAGTTAGTTTTACCACCCACCCTTCCTGTTCTTGCTGTGGTATTAATCCTGGTGGCTTTGGAATTGACTGCCCCTCCTGTAAATTTGTGTTTGAACACTCCTGGACCCATCTCATTTGCTCATTCAACTGAGTACAGTGAGATTATGTTTTGATTTCAGACACTCCTACCATTCCCATCTGTTCAGCTGTATCCCAGCTCTATCCTAGTCAAGTCACATTTGAGTAGGCATACCCACTTACAACCTGAACTTGTCTGATTGAAGACTGCTGGAACAGGGGAACAGGGCTCAGTTCTGAGTTTTTTTACTGGTTAGTTGGGTAATTTGTTTAAATCAGTTTGCTTGTTTTCTATTGTTATATAAAAAAAAACAAATTTGCACTTTGTTTCTTCCTACTTTATTACCTTATTTTGCTTTTGCCTCTTCCTAAAAGTACTCAGTTGTGTTTATTCTGCTGCATTTGTTACTGCTTTATAGTGTCCTGATTAAATTGTAGCTGTTAAGTCTTTGGTTAAAGTGCTTGAGCTTCAGACCAGTTGTTTTACATTAATGTATTAAGAAGGTTTGTGGTCTGCACTGTTGTGGCAGGACAGGTAGCTTACATCCTTCTAAGTTGGGAATTGCTGATTGAGGGCTCAGTGTCTTTTATTCAAAAAGTGTATTAGTTCTGGTTTAAGCACTTGGGCTGCAGGCCAGTTATGTTACATTAAGAAGGTTTGTGGTCTGCACTCTTGTGGGAGGAGAGGCTAGATTCTGCTCTTCTGAGCTGGGAATTTCTGGCTAAAGGCTTACTGTGCCTGCTTATTTGAACTCTTTTTCAGATACTGGTGTGCCTTGTCCGCTGTAGCATAGACTAGATTCAGGCCTGCTGTATATAGCTTTGTATACCTTGAGCACTAATCCAGGCCATCTTTTTTGGAGAAGGTTCCCCAGCACCCTAGTGGCAGGAGTGTACAGTTAGAACTTGTCTGATTGAAGACTGCTGGAACAGGGCTCAGTTTTGAGGGGGTTTTTTTACTGGTTAATTGGGTAATTTGTTTGAATCAGGGCTCAGTTTTGAGGTTTTTTTTACTGGTTAATTGGGTAATTTGTTTGAATCAGTTTGCTTGTTTTCTATAGTTATAAAAAAAATTGTACTTTACTCATCTGGTTTTACTGTAATTGTGTTTCTTCCCACTTTATTCCCTTATTTTGCTTGTGCTTCTTAAAAGTACTCAATTGTATTATTCTGCTGCAGTTATTACTGCTTGGTGTAGTAGCCTGATTAAGTTGTAACTGTTATTCTAAGCCGTTTGGTTTAAGCACTTGGGCTTCAGACCAGTTGTTTTACATTAAGGTTTGTGGACTGCATTGCTGTGGCAGGACAGGTAGCTTACATCCTTCTAAGTTGGGATTTGCTGATTGAAGGCTCAGTGTCTGTTATTCTAAAAGCGCAATAGTTCTGGTTTAAGCACTTGGGCTTCAGGCCAGTTATTTTATGTTAAGAAGGTTTGTGGTCTGCACTCTTGTAGGAGGAGAGGCTAGATTCTGCCCTTCTGAGCTGGGAATTTCTGGTTAAAGGCTTATTGTGCCTGCTTATTTGAACCGTTTCTTTCTGAAATTTGTGCGCCTCGTTTGCTGTAGCCCAGAAGTTAGTAGTTTATTGGCCATTTTGGGCTAATTTCTATATTTTATTTCCCTGCTATAAAAAATGCATTTGCACGATGTCCTTCAAGGATGCATCTGCAGTCCTTACAAATGGGTTGTCCTGTCATCAGGCAGCACTTCGGTCGGCCGGATTCCAAAGTCTGGGTCTGGCTTCGGCTGGTGTCGCGCTTCACCCGACGTCATTGCTGCAGTTATTCGGGTATAAAGGCATCAGCCAACGCCATTTTCCCCAGTCTTTCTTGCCGCGTGGCGCCCGAAGCAGAAGCTGTTCGCAAGTGCCGGTCGGTCAGAACCAGAGATTACTACTACCGAATACTACTTCGAAGACTTCTAAAAAGCTAAGTACCCCGTTGGGGACTCTTTCTTGCCTCAGCCGATGTCAGAAAAAGTGAATAACTGTTTAACTTGTGGGAAACAAATACCTCAAAGATTTCCACTCTTACTGCTTACCTTGTTTAGGCCCAGACCATGACGTAGCAGCTTGTCTAGCCTGTGCTTCTTTTAACCGACGGACGCTTAGACGCCGGTCGGAGTTTGCAGAACAATTTTTCGGCTCTGATTTTGCTTATATCATGCCGTCGGCTCCTCCGACTTCACAAATAAAAAAGCAGAAAAGGACCGACACTCACTGTCCGCGGTTTCGGCGAAACCGCGGTTAAGCCAACCACGAGTGTCTCGGTTTCGGCTGAAACCGAGCAAGCGGTTCTTTCCCCAGCCAAAAACATGCCTTCTACCGAGGCCTCTTCTAACCTGGTGGAATCGGCTTCGGAAATCCAACCTGCAGTTGCAATTTCTCAGGAATTATCAGACACTATTCCCTTGGATATTTCAACCCCTGCACGTGGAGCTGCTAGGCCTCCTGCAGCCATGTCTATTAAGGCCTTTGCCAGGGCTAAAGCAGCTAAAGCTTCAAAAACGGTGCCTGTTAAGCCCCCCTCTCACAGGCCCAGCACCAGTTCCCATATGCTTTCCTTGGCTGAGGATCTCATTTCTTTAATTCGTGGATCCCAGCCTCATCCAGACAGGACCTCTCATCCACCTCCAGAGAAGAGGCCTAGAGCAGAGCCCCCAGAGCCTGTATCCACAGATGATTCCTCTGATGACTCAGAACATACAGACCCTCCTGAGGCTCCTTATTCTCCTTACGAAGACTCTGATGCTGAAGAGTCCATAACTTCAGCCCCGCCACCATGCTATATGGGAACAATTTCAGTGGCAGGGCCAAGATTTCTCAGACTCCAGGAAAAGGCTTAGAACCTTTCTACATTTACCACAGCATAGGCCTTTAGCTATACCTCCAGTTCTTTCTGTTGTAGATGATGCATTTAATGATGCTTGCACTGCTCCTGATTCATTACCTCCGGCCCCTGCTAAGCCCGATAGGTTCTACAGGGTCCCGGACACTCATCATCATTTATACAAGGCCCCATTTGCAGATCCAGAGACTATCTCCCAGGGCCCTAAAGCTGTAGCTACTACATCTACTAACCCCCCCCCCTCTGAAAGGGAATCCAGGTTCTTAGGCGATGGGGTAAAAGTTTACACCTCTGCTACTTTGTCAGCTAGGGCTTTGAACTGCCAGTTTCATATGATTCAATATCAAGAGTTTATGCTAGACCAGTTAACTAAAAAGCTGTCCTCTGAAGAATCTTTAGATAAGAAATATGTTCAGGAAATGGTACATAACATACAGCAGGTTAGTAACCATTCTTTGAAATGTGGCTATGATGCACTGGAGGCTTCCTTTAGATCAGCCATGACTGGCACAGTTATCAGGAGACATGCATGGTTGAAAGAGCAGGCATTACCGGACCATGTCAAATCAAAGCTTTTAGATGCTCCTATGGACAAAGTCAGTTTACTTGGTTCCCCTGCACAGCAGGTACTAAAAAAGATGGAAGAGAAGGCGAAATCTGTACAAACAGTGAAAGATTTCTTACAGGTTCAACCTCCAAGGTTTAGCAGGAACTGGCCCTCCAAGAATTGGTCCTTTCCGGACTCCTCTAAGACACAGAGAGGCAGGAATAGGCGTTCAAGAGGCAGAAACCAATCCAGGGGTGCCTACAGGGGCGCCAGTGGCAAGGTAACAACCAGCGAGGCACAGACTCAGCCACCACCACTACAACAACACAATCACAGTGACTTGGCTGTGGCACCGCCTACCAGGGAACAACTGGAAGCACCCTTAGGCGGAAAGCTAACGTTATTTTCAAAGAACTGGCATTGCATCACAAGGGAAAAATGGATTTTGCAAACTATAGACCAAGGTTACAGGTTCCATTTCCATACTCTACCAGAAAAGAGAGGAATGCCAAACCTACCTCCTACTCAAAGGGCAGAAGCTCTAAAGCAAATATCTCAATTAAGAATGAGAGCTGTGGAAAAGGTACCATCTATGGATCAAGGAAAGGGATTTTACTCCAGACTCTTCCTGGTACCAAGAAAAGAGAACAAATGGAGGCCTATTCTCGACCTGTCCGCTTTAAACACATTTCTCATTGTTCCAAAATTCAAAATGCTGACCCTACTGCAGCTTCTTCCCATGCTGGGCAAGGAGTCTTGGCTGGTAACTCTAGATCTCAAGGAGGCATACCTGCACGTCCCCATACGACCAAATTGCAGAAGATACCTCAGATTTCTTGCAGGATCAGAGCATTATCAATTCTCAGCATTGCCCTTTGGCTTATCTACTGCGCCCAGAGTGTTCATGAAATGCCTGGCATCAGTAATTGTTCATTGCAGACTTCAGGGAATTCAAATTTACCCATACCTGGACGACTGCCTGATACAAGCGGACAACAAAAGCAAGCTAACAGAAGACTTACAAAGAGTCATTTACCTGCTGCAAGCCCTGGGATATACAGTCAATATAAAAAAGTCAAGGCTGATTCCATCCCAAAGAATAACCTTTCTGGGTGCAGAGCTGGACACATCAACACAAATGGCATTCCTAACTGCAGAAAAGAAAGAGCAACTACCTCTCTACTTCTTGGCATTAATAAAGCAGAACCATCTGACTGCAAGGAAAGTACTACAAGCCCTAGGCTTCATGGCATCCTGCATAATTCTGGTCCCTCATGCCAGGCTGCATATGAGAAAGCTACAGTGGTAACTAAAGAATTTGTGGTCTCAACACAAGCACAGCCTCGAAACCAAAATTCCTATAATCCCATGCCTGAAACAAGAGTTCCTATGGTGGGCTCAGGCCTGTCAATCAAACACAGGATTGCCCTTCTGCAACAGTCAACCAAGCCAAACTATCACGACAGATGCATCAGACCTCGGTTGGGGGGCACACATGCTGGACAAGTGCATACAAGCCTTATGGACTCAAGACCAGCTGCGCCTGCACATAAATCTAAAGGAAATGCTGGCAGTAAAATTGGCAATCCAGTCATTCAGACCATTTCTCCAGGAAGGTCAGTTGATGATAAGGACAGACAACACCACAGTTATGTGGTACATCAACAAACAGGGAGGCACACATTCATACCCTCTATGCCGGCTGGCACTGGACCTATGGGATGTGGCTCTGAGCTACAACATTCAGTTACAAGCAATTTTTGTACCGGGAAAAGAAAATATTCTGGCGGACATACTAAGCAGAACTACCACGGATGCCCACGAATGGATGCTGCATCCAGACATCTTCAAAACCATCACAAGAGAATGGGGATTACCACAAATAGACTTATTTGCATCCCCACTCAATCACCAGCTAAAAAGATTCTGCACAAGGACGTACCACCCACTTGCTTGGAAGGTGGACTCCCTATCTTTCAGTTGGAAGAACCTGACAGCATACGCATTCCCACCACTACCTTTGATGCACAAGGTGCTTTTGAAGATCAGAGGAACGTCCAAGGATCATTCTGATAGCTACAGACTGGCCAAGGCAACATTGGTACCCATTGCTGAGGAGCATATCTCGGGAACAAATATGGGCACTACCTCTTATCCCATTACTGTTAACACAGAACAACTACAACATCCTGCATCCAAACCTGAAAACTCTGCAGCTAACTGCCTGTAACATTACATAAGAACAATTAACCCAAATTTATCCCAAAGGGTTAAAGACATAATCCTTGAGGCTCGTAGACCTTCAACACGAAAGAATTATGCAGCAAAATGGAAAAGATATCTCATTTGGAGTACTGCAAAGGGAGAAGATGTGGCACTGGTAAACATAGCCAACATCCTGGAGTACTTGGCAGAGCTCTTCCATACAGGCCTGTCCTATTCTTCCATCAAGATACATGCATCAGCCATTTCAGCAGAATACAGCTTGGATCCTCCTGTCTTCTCACATCCTCTGCTCAGGCAGTTTCTGAGAGGAATTAAAAATGTGAAACCTCCCAGGAAACCACCATTGCCAGCATGGGACTTGAACTTTGTACTAGAAAAATTGACACTTCCGGCTTTCGAACCAGCAGCAACAGCAGAATTACAATACTTATCCTGGAAGACTGCTTTCCTGCTGGCAATCACCTCAGCAAGAAGGGTCTCTGAACTACAAGCATTAATGGCAGTGCAACCCTTCCTGATCTTCCATCAAGATAGAGTGTCCATGAGAACAAATCCTACATTTATGCCTAAGGTGGTATCCAGAGTATCTTTAAATCAGGCTATCCACCTACCTACATTCTTCCCCAACCCTCAGAACAGGGGAGAAAGACTGTTGCATACCTTGGATGTACATAGACAATTACGCTACTACCTGGACAGGACCAAGTCCAATAGAAAAACTGACCAGCTTCCTGTAGCATATGCAACAGGAAAGGAAGGAAAACCAATTTCAAAACAGACAATCTCCAAATGGATAGGAAATTGCATTAGATTTTGTTACTCCTACCATGGAAAGAAAACTCCAGAGAACATCAGGCCTCACTCCACAAGGGCTACAGCCACTACCACAGCTTTCTTACGAGGAGTGGCTACCAAGGACATTATAGAGGCTGCTACTTGGACCTCCGTGCATACATTTGCCAAGCATTACAATTTACCATTATACTCTAGATCCCGAGCAGGTTTTGCCACTGCTGTTTTGCAAGGGATCCTAACTACACCATAATTTTACCTTTTTCCTCCTCCCCTAGTTTAGCTATGGTATTCTACCCATTTGTAAGGACTGCAGATGCATCCTTGAAGGACATAGTACAGTTTTGTACCTACCATAAATGTAGATGTCCGATAGGAATGCATCTGCAGTCAGGATTACCCACCCACCTTCCCCTCTGTGGTACTCCTAGGGTATTTGCCATCCTTCAGCTAGCTTGGGGGGGATCTATTATGGTGTATTTGTTTGTATATATGTACATACATGCTTATTTTATGTGTTTGCTCTCTACTATTTGGAAACATTGGCATTTATCCAAATTTAGCCATCCAAGAGGGCACCTGGCATCTGGGGCAAGAAACACTGAGGAAAATGGCGTTGGCTGATGCCTTTATACCCGAATAACTGCAGCAATGACGTCGGGTGAAGCGCGACACCAGCCGAAGCCAGACCCAGACTTTGGAATCCGGCCGACCGAAGGGCTGCCTGACGACAGGACAACCCATTTGTAAGGACTGCAGATGCATTCCTATCGGACATCTACATTTATGGTAGGTACAAAACTGTACTTTTTCTTGTGCTTGTATTCAGCTCAGCAAGTGCCTGCCAGGTTTCCTGCAGAGTTCTACAGCAGCAGAGAGACTTTGGAGTGATTAAGTATCATTTTTCTCATTTTCTTGTTGTCTTTAACTAATTCTGCCTAAAACACCAAATTGTTTAGCATTTCTGTGATTTAAAAAGCTTCTTTCTTCTACATATTGTACTTATTTGCTGCCTGCACTTGAACTTGTCATTTTTGTGTTTAATTTATTTAACTGTTGTAGCCTACGCACTAATGTGCGATAGCCATTTCTGTGCATTTGAAGTGTTTTTTTTTATTGTATCTGCTTTATTTTCTGAAAAAAAACAAACACACACACACACACATATATATATATATGTATATATATATATATATGTATATATATATATATGTATATATATATATATATGTATATATATATATATATATATATGTATATATATATATATATATATGTATATATGATCTATCTTACAACGTCGACAAGTCAAACGAAATCAGACACCACATAACGACATTTCACAAACACGAACTCACATGCCCGACGCATAATCCCGACAAGCAACAAAACAAATCCCGGTCCAAAAGCACACACACAAGCACACCAAAATCCTTACAAACCAACACTAAACCTCACATACACAACTACCTACAACCTTAACCCAAACCCTAACCCTAAGGTCCGCCATCGACACTCACCTAACCACGCCCCTAACCTAACTCACTTAACCCGCTAACCCACAAACTATCACAGTCGCACACTTACCTAACCCTAACTCACTTAACCCGCCTAACCCACAAACTATCACAGTCGACACTTACCTAGCCCGCTCTCTAACCCTAACTCACTTAACCGCCAACCCACAAACTATCACAGTCGCACACTTACCTTACTCGCACCCTACATCCACAGCCTTTTCCCATGTCGATGTTCTCAGCCCGGGTTTTGATCCCGGTCTTCTCCGTTTTCATCTTCTGCGTCGGTGTTCTCGCTGTCGGCGTTCTGACTTATCGGCGTTTCCACGAGTCAGATAGAACCATATATATATATATATGTATATATATACATATATATATATATATATATATCTATATATATATGTATATATATATATATATATGTATATATATATATATATATATATATATATATATATATATGTATATATATATATATATATATATATATATATATATATATATATATATATATATATATATATATATATATATATATATATATATATATATATATATATATGTATATATATATATATATATGTATATATATGTATATATATATATGTATATATATATATATGTATATATATGTATATATATATATATATATATATATATATATATATATATATATATATATGTATATATATATATATATATGTATATATATATATATATATATGTATATATATATATGTATATATATATATATATATATATATATATATATGTATATGTATATGTATATATATGTATATGTATATATATGTATATGTATATATATGTATGTTTCCCACCTTCCTGAACTAGTATAGTCCAGTTTTCAGGTTCTTGCTGAATTCAGGGCTGTGTTACAAGTTTGTGTTGCCCATACCTTACTTGGATATAAGGAAGTTTCTCTGTTCACCTGTGAGAGAGGGGATCTTTGAGCAGCCTATCTGTCCCTGGAGGAGTGGTTTCAGCCCAGAAGTTAATGGTTTATTGGCCATTTTGGGCTAATTTCTATCTTTCTTTTAACTTCTATAAAAACCGCATTTACGCAGTTTTGCGTGCTGGGCAGCTAGGGTTAAACTATTCCCGGTTCCACAAAGTCTACTCCTCAATATTTCTCTTGGAACTAGACAAACCTTCAACTTAAGCATTAATTTCACAGCCCAGTACTTGCTCAATACTCATAGCAAGCACTAATTAACCCTAGCACTAGACGCCCCTATACTGTCCAGGAGGACAAGGCTCTGTATTCGTCCCTACCAGTCAGTAAAACAGCTCACTTTACCTATTCAGGCATGTCTAAAGGGGCAGTTTCAGGTGTACTCTCCAGTCCAACTGGTGAATCTGGGCATTTTGAGGCAATGTTACAAACCTCTCCTCCTACCATCAAACACTAATGTATGCGAGAGATGCAATTATACAGCCAAACTGAAGGCAAAGCTCTCTCAACCCAAGACTGGAACTGACAGTCAAGAGGAGAAGGGAAATACTTGCAGCACACCACCAGTCTCACATAGACCTACTAAACCAACACTGGCAAATAACACAAATAAATACACAAAAACATACTTGGAGGCTCCAAGTCAAAATCTGCAAAAGCAACAGAGACCGCCAAAGCAGACACCCAAGCAACCTCCACACCCCATCACCAACCATGAAATACATACTTCACATAATCAGTGTGCCATGCAGTCACAGCCCTTAAGGCAAAACAACATGCCAAACACACTAATAGGCGACTCTATAGTCAGGCACACTGATGATCCCACTAAATAGGCTGCACAAGGAGAAGGTTACAGTTAGCTGCCTGTCGGGCGCCAGGATCCGCCACATAACACAAGCACTTAGGTCGCTCCAGAACAAGTACAAATATGACTCGTCCATGTTGGTGTGAATGACCTGAGATGTGCCTCCCTGGACTATATGAAAAGAGACGTGAAAGAGCTCTCTGATCACGTAATCCATGTCGGTATGACCCTGACCCTGAGTAGCATCCTGCTCTCACCAAGAATGATGCCACAGTATAAAGAAAAAAATGATCAATTTCAACAATTGGCTAAATTTCTGGTGTCATTCAAAAGGGATCCAGTATCTGTCCACCTGGAATGACTTGCTCGACAAGCCACATTGCTTCACAAGAGATGGCTTGCACCTGTCACCCTTAGGCTTTCGAATACTGGCCAAGGCTTTTGCTGCCCCCATAGTGCCTTTTTAGGTAAGGCTCAAAAGACAAACCCACCACTGTAAATAGCACAAGTAACCAAAAACTGAGGGTAATGCTACTCAACGCCAGAAGTCTAAACCTTAAAATGCATGCACTCGAGGCACTCCTTAGTATGGAGAACATCGATGGCTGTACGGTAACAGAAATCTGGTTTAAGGCTCCAGAGAGCACCCCAGCACTACCAGGCTATAACTCATACCGTACTTTTCGGCTACAGACCCTAGACTGAAACATAAAAGACGGGGGTGTATCCATATTCATCAAGGATACCCACACCTCCAGGTTAGTGGCGCAGAACGATGACTCTGAGATCATCCATGTGCAACTAACAATGGGCAAAACTGCAATTCAAATTGTAGCTTGCTACAGATCACCCTCCATGACCCAGGACCCCCATTCCGCGTTTCTGGAGACACTGGAAAATATGAAGGTCCTACCAAACACCCTAATATTGGGTGATTTAAATTACCCAAACATTAACTGGGCCAACTACACAAGTACGAATTCCCTTGCCCAAAGCTTCCTAGAATTTAGAAACTCGAATGCCCTGGATCAACTGGTCAGCACCCCCACCAGAGGTGACAACATATTGGACCTGGTCATCACCAACATGGGCGACCGGTGTTCCACACCAGAGGTCCAACCCCTCGCTGGTTAGATCAGACCATAGACTAATCACTCTGGATATCCACATTCCGTCCCCACCAGCAATCAAGTAAACCACCGTGAAAAACTTTTCAAAAGCAAACTTCACTTTACTTAAGACCAAGGTGGAAAGGTTCACAGCCCCCATGCTAAAGGACAACACTGTACAAGCTGCTGAATCCCTTACAAAGGCACTCTAAGCGCACCTGCAAGAATGCATGGATCGTGCTATCCCAAGCAAAACCAAGACTCACTCCTCCAAGAAAAGGAAACCAGTCTGGTGGACTCCTGCCAAGAATAAGCTATACAGTAGGAGGAAACTAGTACAGAAGAGTAAAATCCCAAGAAGGAAAGACATCCCTGATCAGTATCAGCAAGAAAAAATTATCCGTCATAAAAATCATCTAAGGCTAGCTTCGAAAGAAAAATTGCCAAAAACTCCAAAGATAACCACAAAGCATTCTTTAGCTATGTCAAGAACCTAAGTGGAAACTCTCAGATCTGCTCTGAGTTAGTGCAGACTGGCACAAAATACACTGAACCAACTGATATTGCCAACGTTCTGACAGGTTTAGTGCAAACTTCACCCCCTCTCACCCCCCTAAAGGGCCCATAGCCATACTAGAAGAATGTGGAGCCTCAGCAGTCACTGACACACAGGTTACAACAGCCCTATCCAAAGCCACAAACACAGCTTCAGTGGGACCGGACTGTGTCCCAGGCTGTCTTACATGAGCTCCAAAATGAACTAACCCCTCGCCTAAACACACTGTTCAAACTCAGCATCTCTACAGACTTGCGTACCCATAGAGTGGCGCACAGCAACAGTTATCCCGCTCCACAAAGGTGGAGCCACAACGTACCCCAGGAACCATCGCCCTGTAAGCCTGACTAGCCTGGTCTGCAAGGCTATGGAGCGTATAATCATGGAACTCATTAACAGAGACATTGGGAACCTCCAAAAAATCTATTGTGCCAGTACTCTCAATCTTTGGAGCTACAACTGCCTCTGATTCACTGCTTAAGAGGGGAACTCCTATGGTGGGCAGAAGTCTGCACCTTGAGCAAGGGCCTACCTTTTCTAATTCTTCCCATGGCCAGACCATCACCACGGATGCTTCAGACAAAGCCTGGGGGGCACACTTAGACGTGCACCCAAGGCACTTGGGACCTCAGGGGACCTAGACCTACACATCAACCTAAAGGAAATGATGGCAGTACTCAGGGCTATCACAGCCTTCAAGAGCCACCTCAACCCAGGGGTGCTCCTCATCAAAACAAACAATACTACAGTCGTGTGGTACATCAACGAGCGGGTGGGGGCACACTCTTATCCGCTTTGTCATCTAGCCATGCATCTCTGGTGACTGCCTTGATAATGGGCCTTCATCTGATAGCCCAGTACATCCTGGGGAGCACAGTACCCTAGCAGACCACCTCAGCAGAAGTGTCCTGGACCCCCATGAATGGCAGCTTCGGAGGGAGACCTTCCTCTGCATCACCAAAATGTGGGGGAGCCCAGAAGTAGACCTCTTCGCATCTGTAGACAACAGTCAGTTAGACCAGTTCTGCACCAGGGAGTTCCACCCAGAAGGCTGGAAAGTGGATGCTGTCTCCTTCCGCTGGGGCAACCTGTTTTGTCTACGCCTCCCCCCTCCTTGCCAGTTTATCCCAAGGGTACTGCTAAAGATCAGGGAGGAAGGGCCAAAAGCTATACTAATTGCTCCAAATTGGCCCAGGCAACATTGGCACCCCTTGCTACTCAGCATAACCCAGGAGTCACCCAGGAATCTGCCTCTCACAGAAGGACATCTATCCCAAGAAAAAGGGTCAGTACTGCATCCCAGTCTGCAAACTCTCAACCTATCCGCATGGCTTGTACCCCAAAGGCGGATACCAACCCATTGTTGAGCAAGCAGGTCCTGGATATAATTCAGGAGGCCCAGCACCAGGAAATCATACTCAGCAAAATGGAAAAAATTCAATGCTTGATGTCAAACTAAGGGTACAAGCAGCTCCCTTGCATCTCTCTCTCTCTCTCTGATTCTAGACCAACTGGCAGAGCTAGTGCAAGAAGGATTATCTTACTCTTCCATCAAAATTCAAGCCTCTGCTATCTCTGCCTATTCCCATGCAGAGCAGCCTTTTTTATTCTCCCACCTCCAGCCAAAACAATTCCTTAGAGGGATGTCGCACATTAGGCAACCTAGGAGGCTACCTACTCCTGCCTGGGACCTGAAGTATGTCTTGGAAAAATTGACCTTACCTCCCTTTGAACCAGCTTCCTCAGAAGAACTTAAACACCTCTCTTGGAAGACCACCTTCCTGCTGGCTATAACCTCAGCTAGGAGGGTTTCCGAGCTGCAGGCACATGTGGCCATTGAATCCTTCATTATCTTCCATGCAGACAGGGTGTCTCTTAGAACGAACACCTTTTTTTATGCCTAAGGTAAGTCTGACGTAACACTAAATCAGGCTATACATCTTCCCACCTTCTTTCCTAACCCTCAAAACAGGGAGGAAAGAATCCTTCGTTCACTAGGTGTGCACAGACAACTTGGATACTATCTCTGGATAGAACCAAGTCTCTCAGAAAGACTGACCAGCTCCTGGTCAGCTTAGTCCCTGGGGCAGAGGGGAAACCTATTCCCAAACAGACCATTTCTAAATGGATATCCAACTGTATCCAACTCTGCTACCACTTCCATTGAAAGATTCCTCCGAAGCCATTCCACTAGGCAGCATCTAATTCCACAGCTTTCCTCAGGACAGATCCTACCAAGGACATCCTAGAAGCTGCCACTTGGACTTCCGTCCACACCTTCACCAAACACTACCAGTTGCCTCTTTTCTCCAAAACCCAGGCAGGCTTTGCCTCTGCATGCTAGGCCCTACTTAGAACAGTGCAAACCTGTTCTTCTTTTCCTTCCCTTCTACTATCCCCCTGCCTTCAGCTTTGGGAATCTTCCTACAAGTGATGAATGCAACAGTGAAACACAAAGAACATAGTACAGTTGTGTACACTTACCATAAATGTAGATGTTAGTGCATTCAGTGCTGTAGTCCTGTTTTCCCTACCTCCTTCCCCCCTCTATTTCGGTCTCACTTTCCTTCACACGTATTTATGCCTATGGGCATCCCCCAGGTTGGCCTTCCTAAGGCCTTCTGGGCAGGGCTGCTGTAGGTTGGGGCAAGAAAAACTGATGTAATGGTGTCGGCTGACCTGTTTTATACCACTGACGACCTGACGTCAGTCCCAGGTGACTTGCAGCCGAAGCAGGAGGGACAATCTTACTCTGGTAGTCAGGCCGGCCGAGCCCTACCCAGCAGGGATAACCCCACAAGTGATGACTGCAACAGTGAATGCACCCAACATCTACATTTATGGTAAGTGTACACAACTGTACTTTCCTTCCTTGGGACTAGAAAAATTCTTCAGTAAGAATCCTTTGCCTCTTCTACTGCTGGGACTGGTGGAATGGATCCCTGTTGCAAGAGTTCTTGCAAGATGGGAGGAAGTAGAGATTCTTGGTCTTTTTGGAGCCTGTGGAATCCCTAGGAAGAGAGGCATTTCTCTGAATTGAATGAAGTATCCTTTTTCTGTGATGTCTAGTACTCTCTGATCTGAGGTAGAGTTTCCACTGATTTAGAAAGGTGTAGGGTGTAGTTTAGGTTGCAATCTCCTGGACTGCCCAAGCCTTTTCAATTGGGGAGGCCTGCCTTTATCATGCTTCTAAGGCTTAGAAAGATAATTTCTTATAGCTTGAGGTTGGAGATAATTTTTTTTCAGTTTTATTTGGTTTCCTTTTTTATATAATTTCTCCAAATTATTTTCTGCAGGAAGCCCAAGCAGGAATTCTTTACCCAATGGGGCATCCAGGAGTTTGAGCTTAACTTGGTCAAAAAGTGGCTGGGTCCTCAGTCAAACATGCTTGTGGATAACAGCTGGTAGCACCTACTCTGCATGATTCACCTAAAGTATTGTAACTGCACTTGAGTGTGTCTGGAAACCTGTATGTCCCTTAGCAGTAACTTATCTGCTGCGCCCTCAGCTTTGGGAATGCTGTGTTCCTGCAAGAACTTTTTAACATGTGAAATTGGCAACTGAAGACCCTCATAGTGAGTGTTGCAGATGTTGAAGTATTTTTCAAACCTGTTTTAGTAGTCTGCCTTCATTGTCATTATGTAGGGGGTGTCTGGCAGCAGGCTTAGGTGCATTCTTAGTGGATTCAGTAGAGGCTACTGAGGGATCAGCTTGTGTTTTTTGTTGAGGAGTTTGTGACTGTCAAGCACTTTGTAAAATCAGTCTAACTCATTTGGGGCAGGGAAGAAGGTCCAAGTATAAAGGGATGTCTTTGAAAATATCAAATACCACATGGACTTGGTGGGATAGCTAGTGGCCTGGGGAATGGCAAGTATCGAACTGTAATGGATTTGTTCCTGACAGAATTTCTTGCTTTCACACTGAAAAAGTCTCCTTTATCTTATGTAATGTGACCCCAAAGGATAAATCCCCTGGGAGAGAAGTAGAGGAAATGGTATAATCTGTTAACATCTGTTCAAAATAAGGTAAGTCTTCCTCATCCTCATATCCTGAAGAATCAGATTTCTCTTGTAAAGAAACATCTCTTAGTCTTTTACTGTGAGAGGCTGCAGGGTAGTCTCTAGTGCCAAGCTGGTCCCTTTAAATTTCATAAATGCTGTGTATTTCTGAGCAGTTTTTAGGAGGTCCTTAGTTTCAACTGGTGTAGAAGTGGCTGACTACTGAGGGTTAGACTGTGATAGGCTGGATAATTCCTTTAGTTTGGGCATACGTTTAACAAGGGAGGACTTTCTCTGCAGTCTGGTAACCATTGATCTGATGTCAATGTCATTCCTCCTCAACCTGTGGGCTTCAGATCCAACTTCACTGTCTTCCAAGCTGAGGCATCGAAGCTCAAGCCCCTTCCATCGTACCCATAATGCCCCATTCCTCCAGTCAGCCTCCGATCTCATTTGCTGCTCCTAGAGTACGCTCGAGGTTGTCACAGCTCCAGAGCTGCTCCTCTTTTTTTTCATAAGTGAGTTGAATTTCTTTATCTAATAGCCTGTCCCTATCACTTTCTATCCTACCCAGTCTCTCATTACTCCTTTTCAATGTTCTTTCCTGCCTTGATTAAACAAGTTTTCTGTCTGACTTCGCTTTCCTGCCTTTCTCATACCCTTTCAAAAAGAGTTTTTCTTCGCCTTCTCTTTCTTCCTTCTTTCTCTCCACCTTCTGTGATGGCGTTAAAGTCCAATCCTAAATTGGACAAACCACTGGGTTTCAAAAAATGCACTTATTGTGGGCACAAGTTCCCATTGTCTGATGCTCACAGGGAGTGTGTTTACTGCCTAGGACCCTCTCACCTGAACAGCTCCTATCCTGTTTGTTCTACCTTCCATTCGCGTGCCCTAGCAAAACTGTGCAACAAGCTTATCCTTAAGGGTGCGCTTTCCTCCTTCTCCTGCTGTCCCTTGCACCTCAGGGGCTCAACCCCCCCCCCCCCACGGGGAAATATAAGGAGACCCGGGAAGCTAGGAAACACTCCCCAGATTGGTCTTCCTCACCTATGTCAGAGCCAATGAAAAAGCTCAAACCATTGGGCCGACTCTGTCATCTCTTTTCCTCCTCCTTGGGCCCCACTTGCTGTGTCGGAGGTGAATACTTTGGCTCAGAGATCTCCCCTAAGAAACCATCCAGACCACCCTCCGCTATTTCTTCCATCAGGTCTTCCCATAGTCTGTCCAAGAATGATGTGGATAGACTGATGAAGCAGTTTCTTCAGGCACAGATCCAGATAGAGGTTTTGCCAGTGCCCTCCCCCACCAGATTCGCAAGCAGAATCTCCCAGTTTCTTTGTGACTCCTTCTCCAGTTCGACCTTTGGTTTAGGAGTCTGCCTGTGCTGTGGTCCCAAGAGCCAAGACTATGGAGCCAATGGTAATTATCATTTCGTCTCCAACATGCTCAGCCCCGCCCGAGTCAGCTCCTTGAGTGTCCTCTGAGCCAGAGTCTCGACATAGAGTCCAGGGGGTTTACGTCAACTCCAAAGTTTTCAGAGGTGTCACTTACCCTCAGAGCCTCTGCTTTCTATGACTCTGCTCCAACTCCTCCTTCGGAGCAGAGAGCTCTGGGTGCACGGGGGACGTCTTTTCCATTGGCCTTGGGTCCAGAGTGATGCCAGTTCTCAGAGTCCTTCTACATTCGAAGTGGTCGAGAGGGTTGTCTCCCACCCCAAGAGAGCTTCAGTCCCCCCCCCCCACTCACCACAGATCCTGTATCTCAGGCCTTCCATCTACCACAGGGGCAGCTGGTCTCTTGAGAGCCTCCAAGCCTGTTCCTTCAGTGGAATCCCAGTTCTCTTCCGACACCTCCCTGGAGCATCCCACTGAGGAGGTCTCTCAGAAGACAGTGTAAAAAGAGGCACCTGAACTCCCCCAGGAATCCCTCACTATCAACATTGAATTCAAACAAGGTGAGGGGTCCCCAAGATCTCCACCTGAGAATGTCTTCTTTTCGGACATCATAGAGATACTCCACCAAAGAGGTGGATAGTTTCCCTAAAATCCCACCCCCAAGGAAACCGTGCTTTTGGAGGCTTTCGGGTTAGGCCCATTTACATCCTGGGTGTCCCTGCCTTCAGATGTGCTGATTGAATTAGTATCTACCAAGGCATGGAAGGAACTGGACACTATGGTGCCCATTCTGAAGAGGGACGACAAGAAGTGAGTCTACCAAGAAGCCACATTGGACTAAAGGGATCCCAGTAGATGCCATAGTGGTGGCAGCAGCCACTATAAAGGAGCTGGCCCAAGAAAGCTCATCTGTGCATCCCCCTAACAGGGAATCTAAGGAGGGCTGTGTACAGATTCAGTAAAAGTTTATGCCTTGTCCACTTTCGCCCTATGAGTGTTAAACTACCTGTCTTTTTCTACACTGCAGAGCGACCTCATCAAAGAACTCTTGTCTACCTCAGAATCCATGTCTGCCTAGGATAAAAAGACTTTTTCTTCCAGTATGGCCACTTGACTTTCCATATGTAATGCGTCCATCAGGTTGATCTCCCACACTGCAGAGGGCACTTTTAGGGGAGCCGGTTCAGGCCTTGCCAACAGGTGCCATGCCTGGATGTGGCTGTGTGACTTTGCAGAACCTTTCAAGGCATCATTGATCAATGCCCCTTTTGACGTATTGTCTTTGTTCACTCCAGCAGTAAGGGAGCGAGACTCCTAAAGCGAGAAAGGTGGAAGACTTTGTCTGCCATCGGAATTTGTTTTTCTACCAGAGGCAAAGGGGAGTAACAACTACTATGGAAGATGTTGCCCCCATAGCAGGGGGGTGGGGGGGTCTGCAGAACACAGGATCTCAAGATTCCTTCTCTGACCGACCTTTCCAGCACTTCTAAATGGCAGCCTGACTTCCCACTAGCCTGAGCAGCCATCATGAACAGTCAGTGGGTGCTGAGGTTCATATCCAGGGGATACTTTATTCCCTTTTTGGAAAACCCCAAACCAAAGTCTTTCCTCCCCGATGTTCCACCCAATCAAAGGGAGAAAGCAGCTCAAGAAATTGCAAAGCTGCTACAAGAGTCATCCAGGAGGTCCCTCCTGACCAGAGATAATCTGTCAATTACTCAAGATTATTTTTGGTACCAAAAAGACAGGAGACCTACATCCGATCCTGGACCTGACATGCCTGAAGAAATCAGTGAAGAATTCAAAATTTTGGATGATCACGGTCCATTCCATTCTACCCCTTCTGAGAATGGAAGACTGATGTATAGACCTAAAGGATGTGTACTACCACATCAAAATGGTATCTGCATTTCAGGCAGGGAGCCAGCCACTACCAATGCAGATTGCTTCTGTTTGGTCTCACAACAGCTTCCAGGGTGTTTACCAAATGCGTAGCGGTTGTTTCATCCCATCTCAGGCTTCAGAGATTCCACATATTTCCATATCTGGATGACTGTCTCCTAACTGCACCAACCAGGCATTTGCTTGTTCAAGCTAGGGATTATTTGTTACAGGTAGCCCCCTCTCTAGGCATAATGATCAGTATTCAGAAATCCCAGTTGCAGCCAGTTCAAACTATAGATTTCATCAGTGCTCACCTGGACACATTTTCAGCAAGGGCCTTCCTCCCTCTGGACAGGATCACAACTTTATGATCCTGTCAAATTCTAGCCATCCCTGACCCCCAGTGAAGTTAGTACTGAGAGCTCTGGGTTCCATGGCAGCCACGGTAACTTTGTTGCCCACGGCCCATTTACACATGAGAATATTGCAGTGGACTCTGGCAGTTCAGTGGTCATTACACAGCCACCATTAAACTTTCTGATCAAACTTTCAGGAGTGTGCAGGGATTCTCTTCACTGGTGGCTTCATTCCCCAGAGGTCATGCAAGTTCAAAGCTTCGTTCTTCACCCTCTGATGACAGATGCTTCCTGGGGGGGGGGGGCATTGTCTGGTTTGAGCGGTCCAAGGCATGTGGATTCCCGTAGATACCAAATTGCACATCAGCATCTTGGAGAAGAGAGTGGTCCTCCTAGCGTTGCAAGCCCTACACAGCTAGTTTCCTCTGGGAACAGTTGCAGTACAGTCAGACAATGTCATTGGTCTGGTACATCAACAAACAGGGGAGGAACCAGATCTTACCGGTTATGTCGAGAAGCGATTAGGGTGTGGCTGTGGGCAGTCTCTACCAACAGTTTTCTTAAGGCAACGCACATTCTGGGGGAGTCCAGCATCCTGGCAGACAGTCTCAGCAGAGTTCTTCTGATGCCACATAGTGGTCCTGGAATCAGTGAGTGGCAAACATGATCTTCCACAAATGGTGTCAACCTTGCTTTAATCTTTTTTGCGTCCCCCTTCAACAACAAATGCTACAGTTTCTTTGGCCTGATCCCTCCACAGGGTCAATCACCTGGGGATGCTCTGGTTCATGCTTGGCCCTCTGGTCTGCTATACGTGTTCCTTCCAGTCCCGATAATCCCCCAAATTTCTGCAGGTTGAAGACCAAGGTTATCCTCATTGCCTCCTTCTGGCCTCGTCAAGTGTGGTTCATCTTTCCTTGGTCTCATTTTATTTGCATGCAGATGACTAGATCCCATCTTGGATCTGTTGTCCCACCCATTGGGGCCACTCCCATCCAGATTTCCAAGGGCTAAATCTAACCGCTTGGTTTCTCCAGTTCGTTGAGGGCTAGACACTCCAGGCTTTCATCCCCAGTCTGAAAAATCATGATTTCTGCTCATAAATCCTCTGCTAGGAAAATCTACAAGAACAAATGGAAAAGATTTTTCCCTATGGGCTCAACAACAACACTGACATCCTTTCACTGCTCCCATTCCAAATTTCTTGGCTTCCCTCTTTCAAAATGGAGCCAGCTTGCTCCACTGTGAAAGTACAGCTAGCAGCAATTTCCACTTTTCATATTAGAGAGAATTCATAGTCTCTGGCTTCATCTAAACTTTCCAAAACTTTTCTGAGAGGCACCTTTCTTTTTCACCACCTGATCAAAGACCCTACCTCTCCATGGGATTTAACCGTGGTTTTACAAGCCTTAGTCCTTCCTCCTTTTGAACCTGCGACTAAGGTTGACCTGAAATTTCTCTCGTGGAAGACTGTTTTTCTGGTGGCTATTACCTAGATAGAAGCGTTGGAAGAAAGGGCTTGTACCTCTGAAACTCTTTCTAAGTCCCCTACCTTGTTTTTCACAAAGATTGTTTCCATGCTTACTGACCTATTGTTTTTACCCAGAGTAGCTATGGAAAATAATATCAATCAAATCAATGTATTAACCTTCCTGTTTTCTTCCCCAACTTCCAAAACAAAGGAGAGTACACACTCCACCTTCTGGATGTTCATAGACAATTACGTTTTTATCTGGACAGAACTAAGTCCTGCAGGAAGTCTTAACTGTTTGTATCCTTTTTCTGATGTTGGGAAAGGGCGAGCTGTCACCAAGGCTACCCTTGCCAAATGGTTGACAGATTGCATTTCCTTCATATACTCATCCAGGAATAGGCTGCTACCAGGCAAAATCTAGGCTCATTCTACAAGGTCTGTGGCAACCTCTCAATCCTTTTGCTCTGTGTCTGTTGATGATATTTTTGCAGCTGCAACTTGGTCATATCCCTGTACCTTTGCTACTCTCTACAAGTTGGACACCAAGAACAGAACTGCATTTGACTCTGCAGTGCTCCGGCAGGTCCTTCCGTGAGGGCCTCCCTAGGGTTATTGTAGCTGAGTTGAGGACTCTGTCCCACAGGTTGAGGAAAAATGACTGTGACAACATCGGGTAAAGAAGTGGTTTCTTAACATAATGTTCCATCTGTGTTGTCACTGCATTTCTCCTCAACCTTCCCTCCCTTCTTCCCCCTGTCCATGACTGTGAGAGACCTGTTGGATAACTTCATGGGAACCACAGTTCCTGTTCTTTATACTTGACTTTTCATGTTTGGTATTTATAAGGCTTCTTTGTTTTTTTCTGGTAGATTGATTCTGTTAGTACAGGGTTACTGCAAACTCAGTCTGATGTTGACTGGGGGAATGGGGCATTATGGGTAGAATGGGAGGAGGTCCAGCTTTGATACCTGAGCTTGGAAAACTGCTGAGTCGGATTTGTGGGTCTGATCCAAAACCTACAGGTTGAGAAGGAATGCTGTGACATCACAGATGGAATGTTATGGTAAGAAACATAACTTCTTTCTCTGGTCCAGGTTAGATGTGTGTTCTTGCAGAGCAGCTGTGGAAGGTGAACTATCTCCTTTGGTAAAGTCTGATGCTGAGGCCTTCTGAGCGACCTCTGATCCAATCAACAGAGACATCTGAGATAGTACAGTTGGAAGGCCTGCCGCCATGGAGGCCTCCCAAGGGGTCACACCAGAGGGCTCGGGCCTGATGGTCCTCATCCCTAGGTGTTGCAGAAGCATCTTACCAGGGTCACCCCTAACGGGACACTCATTTGAATCTGTTTGTAGAAACTGTGGAGAAAAAATAACTTGGCTAGCTGACTGTGGGTGTCTGGTACATGTAGATGCACGTCAGACTGAATGGCTGGAAAAGCACTGAAGATGGTGGTGATATTCACCTCTCTTATACCCTGACATCCAAACATTGGCCATCAGACGTCTGTCGGTTAGAGATGATGAAAAGACTCTGGAAATTGGACCAGTCATGGATTTATGCACAGCATGAATACCATGGATCAGTACTACAGTTAACTAAGAAGAACATAAGTTAAGTTTCCAAATAATGCAGGTCTCTATTTGAGCTATTCCCTGCCATTGGATTGTCTATTACTTGTTTATCTCCACTCTTTGCACATCTCAGAAAGCAAAACACTTCTATTTTTTCTTGTGTAGTTGATGTCTCAGTAACAGAAAAGAGAATGGAATTATTGAGGCATAGTACATAACTTGCATGGTTCTATTCCATTCTAGGAGTAGCAGTGAATTCCAAGAAGTCATCTGTAACTCCTGTGACTGTCATAAATTTAATCCAGATGACATTTTTTATCTGTGGGGGCAAATGGAGAAATCAGTCTTAATAGATTTTCTATCAGCAGAAAGACAGTAGAGCAAGATTTTTGAGATTTGCATGGACCATGTCCACTTCCATTCTGATAGCAGCTCGTGCAAGGTTTCACATGCAAAGACATCCAGAAATCTCATAACTGTCTGGAACCACAGCACATATCCACAGGAGACTATGATTATGGTTTCCCATTACATAAAGAAAGAATCTGTATGGTGGACAGACGTGGCAGATATTTCCATTGGAATGACATTTTCTTTTAGTTGAAGTTCACTGTCTAAAAACTTCAGCTTATGCTTGGAGTTTTCAACAACCTTTCACTGCAAGTTATTGGTCTCAACAGAAGGTTTCTGTGCATCAAACGGAAGGAGAGAAAAGCACCTTACAAAGCCTGGATGAGATTTCCAGGGCAGTTTTCAACTGGGACACTCATGTCAGTGTGAGCAGCATTACAGAAATGTGGTACATTAATAAATGGCAGCCATGTCCTTTCAGTTGTGCAAAGATGCAGTTAGGATTTTGGAATGTGGCTAGCAGAACTGCCTTCAAAAATCCATAATTCGTATTCCAGGTTTACAGAATCAGTTAGCAGACCCTTTAAGCAAGAAGGTTAACCAGCAAATGGAGGCTGTATCTACTCGCATTCTCAAGACAGCATACAGATGTACAACTTTCCAGTAGTGGGCTTGCTTGCCAAACACTGCAGCCATGTCAAAATATTTTCTGGCCTCTTCATCAGAGGGACAGTTTAAAATGTGAGTGCTTATTTATTTCCCTGGGCTCATCGTAATGTATGCCTTCCCTCCTTTTTCTCATTCAGAGGGTATTAGTCAAGAAACAGGCCAAAAGCCAGTCTAATTTTAAGAGCTCCCTCTTGGCCAGGGCAGCCATGGTGGTCTCTTAAGGAATGCAGTTGGTCTTCTACCATGGACATTTCCTTTTACTAGTACAACAGCAAGTCAGGATATTGGGTATCAGTCTCAAAACTCAATCTTTCAGTGTGGAGGAAAAAAGTTTGCTTCCTAACTGCAGTTAGTTTTCCTGCAAACACTGAATTTGTCGAAGCCAGGAGACCAAATGCAAGAACATTTTTAGCTGTAAAAGTGGAACATATTTGTTACCTGGAACTGCTATGCAGGGTTTAAATCCTGTACGTTTTCCTGTACCAAGGCAGTTGAAATATTTAAAGCATCGGTTAATCAAGGCAGAGTTCACAGTTCTGCAATTTGTCCATGTTCCAGTCTTTCCACAGATAGAAACCTTTTTAAAGACTTTCTAAAAGGAGTTTTTCACTTGATCAACAGACATATTTTTCTTTTGGGATTGCAACTTGAAGTTCTCATTTTACACCCAGATGGTGTGAAATACCTTTCATGGAAAACATTTTCTGATTGTTCTTGCTGCTTACTGATGGATTTCAGGAGTTACAAGCTGTCCTGTATGAACCACTTTAGTATTTTACAGTGGTAAGGTATCACTGAAGACATTTAACTTTCTTACTAAAGGCTGTGTCACAGTTGACTTGGAATCAGTCTGGATCATTAGAGGTGTATTCCAGTTACCAGAATAGAGGAAAATGTCAATATTCTGGATGTTGGCAACCAGCTGACTACCTTGCCAGTTACGTAGAGGGATAAAGCCATGACTGTGGCCAAGGTGACTGGAGTTTAGTTAGCAGCTCAGATGCTTGATGGAGAGTGAAGCCAGGCTTTTCCTGAAGGGGAAAGAACATGACTGGTGGTCATTTGTTGACCTCTAGCAGAAACCAGAGCACAGAAGGAATGCCAGATCTGGGAACAGATGATTAGGCGTGGCCAACCTGTGATCCCAGTGTGAAGCAAGTGCCACTTTAAGTAGCCCACCCAGCGTGATGAAATGCACATCATCACTCTGTAGGAGGAAAACTAAGGAAAAGCCCTCTCCCCTTAATATTAGTAACATCATCCCAGTAGCTCAGCCCTTTATCCCCAGGTTTGGGTGATGCCAAAAAAAGAGAACCCAGTGCCATCAGCCTGAAGAAATTGAATAGTTTCTTTGAAAGTTTCAAGAAGAATCTTGATAATCAAGAAGGGAACCAGAGCCAAAAAAAAAAAAATTCTGCGCTGTAACTAATATAACTAACCAGAAAAACAAACTGACTGGCTTTATTTTCATTCATGAAAAGGAATGAAGGCACACGTGAGTGACCCATTGTTACCTTTTGCTGTGATTAATGCGTTAAAACCTTTTCAAGGCCTGTTAATTGTATCTGTTTGCTAGGGCAGTGGCTACATCAGTCGCAGATGTCAGAAATGTTTTTACACCAGATGTCTTTAAAACTACCACAGAGACTGCTGTTCACACTGAAAAGCACTACAAGTTGGTAGCACAGTCCAGTAGGACAGGATGTCACAGATTTGTTGCTAGAGAGGATAATTGTAACTGTTCACCATTTTTGATAACAGTGCTTGGAAATCTAACTCTTCAGAAACCTCAGTTTGTATTTATGCCAAGTTAAAAAAAAAAAAAAAAAAAAAAAAAAAAACTTGAAAAATAGCTCCAAGCAAACCGGATCTGCCTCCCTAAAGAAATTCAAAATGAAAGAAACTGCACACATTTTAGAGCCAAGTTAGCCAACTCAGAGGTGTGCTTACTCTTGTCATTGCTTTGGTTATAATGGACAGTATCCGCAATCCTCGTTCCTTCTTTTAGGTGTTGTAAAAGCACTTGCCCTAAATTCACCTAACAGAGTTTTTCTCTGTATTAACCTGATGTATTTTAGCCTGCTAGTAAGTACCATTTTAATACTTACCTTCTTGACATAAAAACAAAAATCTGTTGTAATGTTCCTTGTTTAGGTGCAGCTAATTTTCCTGTGTTCTAAAATCTTTCTTGGTTGTTTGGAATGAATTTTTCTTAGCACTGATGTAAATTGATATTATCGTGAGCAATACTCATCTGTATCATAACCACTTTTACATTTTTCATGCTACAGTAATGTGACATTTTCTTAATCTGATAATATGATGTCAAATATATGACCCTAACAAATGTCTGTGATGTAAAACAAGGATCATTAAAGCATACCTCCTTGAATTTGACCATGTTAATCTACCAACTCTCACAGTATTACCATTGTCAATGTAAAAAAAAAATAGTTCTCTGCTAATCTTGTATAGGTTGAACCAATGTTCTAACACTAAGCTTGATAATTTGCAGCAGATGCAAAATTCTACAGCTAGACTCCCTTGCTGGGGCTTTTGTGTACTTTTGTATTACTATTAGAGCTGTCATGCATTGCCTCGGTGACTGACTGTCAGGCACATATTTAAAGTTTTCATGACTCTTTGAGTGGTACATGATCTTGTTCTCACCTTTCAGTCTCTGGCACTTGAGTTTTCAGCAAGGTGAAGAAAATTATTTTCCTGTGCCCCTGTCGAGCAGGGCCACAAAAGTGATCCCCGGGGTGAATTTCCTATTTCACATCCAATCATCAAGATTTTTTCTTGAGTGCTAATGAGGAGCTTTGTTTGATATAGAGAAATAGTTTTTTCTTGAGCATGGGAAGTCTCTGGGCAGGAAACTGTCCCTCCAGCATGTTCTCTTTATTGTGATGACAAGGTTTAGGTCCTTAGAGCATGTAGCTTGGAGGGATTGGGATTTCTTTACGTGGAGCATGTCCAACAGCTCTGGGTTTGACATAGCTTTGTATGTTAGACAGAGATGGCCTCTGAGTAGGCGGTATGTGACGGAGTAAAGCTGGAGTTTTTTGAGGCGGTCTGCGTAGAGCATCTGTTTGATGCCGGTAATCCTCTTTGTGAGGTATTTCTGCAGCCTTTCCAGTTGTAGATGTCTTGTGAGGTACATACCAAAAGGGGCATTGTACTCTATAATGGGTCTAATGAGTGATGAGTAGAGGGGAACAATTACCTCTTTTTTCCTGGGTGAGAAACCTTTTGTGATGAGGTGTGCCATGTAGAAGGATTTCATGACTACTGTGGTGATGTGATTATCAAAGGAGAGAGACTACTGTCCCCCTGTGTCCCAAGGTCTCTTATCACACTTGATGTTAAGTAGACTACCGCCTATGTGGTAGTTCATGGGTACAGAGTTTTTAGCAAAAGGGATGACAGTGCATGTTTTGGCATTGAGCTTGAGGCCATGGCTTTGACACCTGGCATCTGTCTCAGTGAGGCCCTTTTGTAGGATGTCCACATTGTTAGGAGTTTCCATTATGGCTCCTAGTTTGCAGTTATCTGCGAACTTCATCAGCCAAAGACCTTCTGTGTTAGCCTGTACTTCAGAGAAGTAGATACCAAACAGGAGAGGACCAGGACTGAACCCTGTGGTACTCCACTTGTCACTGATCAGAAGTAGGAGTTGGAGTCTGCTACTTTCACAGTGTGGGTTCTGTCAGTGAGCCAGTTCGCAACCCATCTTGTGACATAGGGATTTATTCCTAGTTTAGTGAGTTTATCTGTAGGCCGGCCTCGGTGGTGCAGCGGTTAGTGTTGCCACCTGACAACAAGAGGTTCTCGGTTCGATTCTTGGCTGGGGTGCCTTCTTTGCGGATTCTGCATGTCCTCCCTGTGGTCGCATGGGTTTCTTCCGGGTGCTCTGGTTTCCTCCCACATCCCAAAGACATGCAGTAGGTGAATTGGATACTCTAAATTGGCCCTAGGTGTGTGTGTGTGTCTTCTGTGGAAGGTTGGGCGCTGGGCTGGCAACTCGACACTGTAAAACTCCAATGCCAATCATGAGTGGACAGATGGTGACCGCTAACCGGGAAAAGGCAAAAGAAGAAGAAGCGAGTTTATCTATAATTCCAGAGTGGGGATTGGTGTCGAAAGTCATGGCAAGATCTAGATAGGCTATGTGAACCAGCTTACCCTCATCTACAGCTTTGGTGACTCCTTCAAAGAAGTCTATCAGGTTTAGCAGACGTGATCTGCCTTTTACAAACTCGAACTGGGTGGGGTCAAGAGTTTGGAGATTATCAATGTCTTTGTGTACAAGTTCCATGGCCTTGCAGACCAGGTTAGTCAGGCTAATGGGGCGGTAGTTCCCGGGGTCCATGGTGGATCCCCCTTTGTGGAGTGGGATAACCGTCACTGCGTGCCATTCAGTGGACACAAAGACTGAGGTGAGGGTATGATTGAACATGGTACTTAGGTGGGGTGCCAGTTCGTTCTGTAGTTCATGTAGAACGCAGCTTGGATTGTTTTCAGGTCCCATGGATGCTGTGTTCTTGGCCTTGGAGAGTGTGGTTTTTACCTGTGCAGCCATGATTACAGGAATTTTGCATTCTTCCAGTATAGAGAAGGGCCCTTTAGAGGGTGAGAGGGGTGTGAAGTTATCAGTGAACCTATCTGCAGGATGTTGGCAATATCAGTTGGTTCTGTATATTTAGTGTTATTGTGCTGTAACTCAGAGAAGATCTGAGTGTTGCCATTACGATTCTTAACATAGCTATAGAATGCTTTGTGGTTGTCTTTAGAAACAGTGGCAATTTTGTTTTTATAACTAGCTTTGGAGGAATTCCAGTAAACATTGAGCAAAAGAGTTGGTACAAGAGTAGTTTTCCCAATTAATGGTGGGGTAGTTGAAATCGCCCATTGTTAGGGTGTTAGGTTGTACCCTAATATTTTCCAGTGTATCAAGAAATGAAGAGTGGGAATCCTGGGGCTTGGTGGGGGATCTGTATCAGGCTACAATTTGGATTGCGGTCTTGCCCAGAGTTAGTTGCACTTAGATCATCTCAAATGCATTATGCTGAGCAACTAGCCTGGAGGTGTGGATATCCTTAATGAATATGGACACACCTCCGCCTTTAGTGTTTCAGTCCAGGTTAGGTGGCCAAAAGGTCTGATATGAATTATAGCCTGGTAAATGCAGGGGTGCTCTCTGGAGCCTTGAACCAGATCTCTATCACTGCACAGATTTTGATGTTCTCCATTTTAAGGTGTGCCTCGGGTGAGTGCGTTTTGAGGTTTAGACTTCTAGCATTGAGTAGCATTACCCTCAGATTTTGCTTGCTTGTACCTGTTGCAGTGGTGATTCTGTCATTTGAACCTTGCCTAAAAAAGGCACTATAGGGGTGGCAAGAGCTTTAGCCAGTGTCCGGAATCCCAGGGGCAACAGTTGCAGGCCATCTCTGGCAAAGCGTCATGGTCTGTCGATCATGTCATCCCAGGCAGACAGATACTGGATCCCCTTAGAATGACACCAGAAGCTTAGCCAGTTGTCGGTCAATCATTTTGTCCTTGTACTGTGGTATCATTCTGGGTGATGGGAGGATGCTACTTAGAGCTAGGGTCATACCTGCTTGGGCTACAAGATCGGAGAGCTCCTCCATGTCTCTCTTCATGTAGTCCAGGGAGGTACGTCTCAGGTCATTCACACCAACATGGACAATGACAGAGTCATATTTGTACTTATTGTGGAGTGATGTGAGTGCGTGCATTATGTGGCGGGTCCTGGCACCTGACAGTAACTTTCTCCTTGTTAACCTATTTGAGTGGAACATCAGTGTGCCTGACTAAGTCACCTATTACTGCTGTGTTGGGTATGTTGTTATGCCTTATGGGCTGTGGTTGGGTGGCACACTGAGTTTGTGGGCTATGTGTCATTTGGGTTGTGTTGGGGAGTGGAGGGTGCTTGCGTTTCTGCTTTGGAGGTCTTTGTTGCTTGGGCAGATTTTTATTGAGAGCCTCTGTGAATCTAGGTGTGTTTTGGTTGTGTAGGTTTTAAGGGACTATGATTTGTGGTGTGGTGCAAGTGTTTACCCTCTCCACTTGACTGTTTAGTCCAGTCTTGGGTGAAGAGAGCTTTGCTTCCAGTTTGGCTATATAAGTGCATCTCTCACAGGTTGTAGTGTTGGGTGGTAGGAGGAGAGGGTTGTCTGTGTACATGAGGCAATTGCTGAATTGCCCCAAGATGCCTAGATTCATCAGGTAGACAGGAGAAAACACCTGGAGCTGACCCATAGACATGCCTGGATAGGTGCTTATTTATTAAGTACTCAAAACTGTTTTCCTCTAGACAAGTGAGGAAAGTTGAGTGCTGTAGTAATTTGTAGCTTATTTAGTGCTTACAATGAGTTCTGAACAAGTGCTGAGCTCAAAGAAACAGATTTGAGTGCTAAAACTAAAAAAACTGGCTAGTTCAAAAGGAAAATTTGAAAAGCAGACTGTATGGCGCAGAGAATATTTTAACCCTAGCTAAGTGGCAATGCATAAAGTTTACTTATATTTTAATATAACCGTAGCAAATATGCAAACTGTTTTAAACAAATTAACCAATAAAAAGCTAAAAACTGTGCCCCGTTCCAGCAGTCTTCGATCAGACACATTCTAACTGCACACTCCTGCTACTAAGGTGTAGGGGAACCTTCTCCAGAAAAAGATGGCCTGGATTAGTGCTCAAGTTATACAATCAAAGCTAGATCAGCAGGTCTGAATCTAGTCTTGTGCTACAGCAAACAAGGCATACCAATTTCAGAAGAAACAGTTTAAATAAGCCTTTAACCAGAAACTCCCAGCTCAGAAGGGCAGAATCTACCCTCTCCTCCCACAAGAGTGCAGACCACACCTTCTTAATGTAAAATAACTGGCCCTAAACCCAATTGCTTAAACCAATACACTTTTAGAATAACAGACACTAAGCCTTCAATCAGCAACTTCCAACTTAGAAGGATGTACGCTACCTGTTCTGCCACAACAGTGAATACCACAAACCTTCTTAATGTAAAACAACTTGTCTGAAGGCCAAGTGTTTAAACCAAAGGCTTAGAATAACAGTTACAATTTAATCAGGCTATTAACAAGCAGTTATAAATGCAGGAGAATAAATGCAATTAAGTACTTCTAAGAACAGGCAGCAAATGCAAAATAAAGTAGGAAGAAACACAAATACAGTAAAAGCAGATGAATAAAGTGCAATTTTTTTTATAGTAAAGTGGAAGGAGAGAGGAAGTGGATTGGCCTCCTCAAGTATTCTCTCTCTATTAAGTAGAGTGAACACTAGACTGGGAGGGGTATCCCAGATCAAATTTACAGTAGGGGCGGGCAACTGCAAAGCCACCAGCCATAACACCACCACAAGAATAGGGAGGGAGGGTGGAAAACCAGTTTCATGACAGATGAGAACAGAAAGCAATGCCAGAAAATATATAAAATAATTCAGTCAGGCAAAAAATATTTCAGTCAGGCAAAATTGTTTAACAATTAGAGAGAGAGAAATAAAATGCAGTACTGTCTTTAAAACTCCAAGTTTGTACTTAACTTCAGCTTCTAATACAGTTGATTGTAGTCAGCCAAACCTCGCAGATATTGAACAGAAAATTGGCGTCTAACTTAGCTCTTCCGGTTTTACCTAATGATATTCTTATTAGCATCGTTGGTAATTTTTCCTTCCCTCCATTCCCTTTTACTTTTCAGTAATCTTTTTGATACCATCGCTGGTATTTTCTTTTTCTGATTACCTTTATAGGTATTTTTCCCTACCATTGTTGGTAGGTTTTTCTTTCTTGTCTTTTCGAGTGTGAGTGTATGCATGATTTCTTTAAAATGGAGGAGAAGCAAAAAAGCACATCTAGGTTTAAACAGTGCCAAGATTGTGGAAGAAAGATGCCCAACTCTGACTGGCATCTTTCATGTGTATATTGCTTTGGTGCACCCCATCTAGAAACTAATTGTAAGATCTGTCAAGGTTTTAGTTCTAGAACCGTGGCAGAGCACCAAAATAAGTTGATTTTAAATGTGTAATTTAAAATCCTCCTTTGAAGTAGCCTTCTGTAAGCCAGAGTCTTCTAAATTCAAACAGAAAAAGCGAACACATTCAGTGTCGAGCTCATCATCGGCACTGAACTCCAGAAGGCTTAAGTCACCAGGTGTTCTTTGTGTTTCACTATTGCAGTCATTACATTTGGGTAATATGCTGGCAGGTTGCCCTCAGTTGGCCTGATTAACAAAGTCTTGGGTCCTGCATCGGTTGCTGTCCCTTCTTCCATGACGTCAGGTCATCAGGGGTATAAAACATGCAGTCGACGCAATTACATCAATCTTTCTTGCTGTGCGGTGCCCGAAGCAGAAGCAGTTCGTAAGTGCCGGTCGGCCGACTCCTGAAATTGTTGTTTTCGAGTTTCAGAATCGAAGTCTTCAACTTAAAGCTAAGTAGCCCGTTGGGGAAAATTTTTCTTGCTCCTTACCGATGTCAGTAAAAGTTAATAATTGCATTACTTGTGGAAAGCAAATATAGCTCATAAAGATTTTCATTCGTACTGTATTCCTTGCCTAGGCCCTGACCATGACGTACCTTGCTGTCAGTTTTGTGCTTCATTTAAGCAGCCCACTATCCATTGTCGGTACATTTTTGCCTCTATTTCAACTACCGCCGTGGTCCAAAACTGCTGACGATGCTTCTCCTAAGCCAGTCCGCCGGTACTCAGTGAGGCACTTTCATAGCCCCTGATACCCGCTATTTCTGATTTGCAGGCCTCTACTGAGACCCATTCGGAGTCCGGTATGCCACGAGATACTTCACCTCTGGAACCCGCGGATTTATCTACCTTGGATGGGTCCAGAGCTGCTGTGCAGGCACCGGCTTCTAAGGGTGTATTCAGGCCTACAGACTTTCATATTAAATTAACACCACCTTCATTACTAAGGCCTAAATCTCGATCCATGTCTAAAAAACCGACGCCCAGGTCACATGGTCAGGCCCCTATGCCTAAAAAACAACTGATAAAAATGGCTGAAGATCTAATTACTCTAATCAAGGGTAGTCAACCCCCCCCCCCCCTCTAAGAGGCCTAGGACTGAGCTTGATTATGAATCTTCTGATCAGGATTCTGTTTCTTCTGACTTTTCTAATTACCTGGATTTGTCCATACCTACTTATGAGGATTCTGATGCAGAGGATTCTATTCCCTCTGCTTCTCCTCCTGAGGATTTTTCTTTTGGGGAAACCTTACATACTTTAAGGGAGCATTTCCACTGGGAAAGCCAGGAATTTACTGATTCAAAAAAAGAGGCTTAGGGATTTCCTCCTCCTACCTCAGCATAGGCCTTTGGCTATATACCTCCTGTACTAGACATTGTTGTTGATGTGTTCTCGGAATCCAGTTTGCCCCCTGATTTGCTGCCTCCAGCTCCTAGTAAACCTGACCGATACTACAGGGTTCCCGAGTCCCACAAGTTCCTTTTCAAAAATCCTGTTGCAGATCCAGAAACCATTTCTCAGGGGCCCAAGGGCATTAAGATTTCTACTGCTAAAAATCCTACCCCTTCTGATAGAGACTCCAGGGTGCTGGATAGATGGGGTAAAAAGGTTTATACTTCAGCAACCTTGGCAATCAGAGCTTTAAACTGTCAATTTCATGTTATAAAATAGCAGCAGCATATTATTAGACTGCTTAAACAGAAAATGATGATGATTTCTGACTGTGTGGAAAATAAAGATGTACAGGATTTTAATGCATTCTGCTCAAGTTGGAAAACATACTTTGCAATGTGGTTTTGATTCTTTAGAGGCCTCTTGCAGGGCTGCTGTTACTGGGTCTGTGCTTAGAAGGCATGCTTGGCTTAAAGAGCAATCTTTGCCTGGTCATGTTAAAGCTAAATTGTTGGATGCTCCTTTAAATCAGGACCACCTATTTGGCAATAAGGCTGAAGGAGTTCTTAAAAAGATGGAAGATGAAGCTAAATCTATGCAAACTGTTAAAGATTTTTTACAAGTGCAACCTCCGAGATTTAGTAGGCACTGGCCTACTAAGAATTGGTCCTTTCTAGCCCCTTCCAGATCCTCTCAAGCCAAACCCAGACGCAGCAAAAACCCCAGGTTTCAGTCCCGGGGACTCTCAGAACTAAGCAGTGGGGGGGCCTCCACTTCCAAATCTGGAAATAGCAAGACACCCCCCTATGGTAAACACTCTCAGTTACTTCCTTTTAAAATTCCCAAGCACTTACCTTTTAACTGCCCCTTTGAGGGGAAAGATTGCTCTTCATGCAAAGAACTGGGAACTCATAACCCAGGACAAATGGGTTTTAAATATAGTGTCCCAGGGATACAGATTTCATTTCCACACGTTGCCAACGCCAAACCGGTGGCCAGACCTGCCTCCAAATCAGTTGGCAGAGGCTCAAAAACAAGTACTTTCCCTCTTAAGCATGGAGGCTATTCAACTGGTACCAGAAGAGGAAAAGGGACAAGGTTTCTATTCCAGGCTTTTTCTGGTACCCAGAATAGACAAATCATGGCGTCCAATCCTGGACCTGTCTACTCTAAACACCTTTCTGGAGATTCCAAAATTCAAGGTGCTGACTCTTCACCAGTTACTTCCTATGCTAGGCGAAGATGCCTGTTTGGCAACTCTAGATTTAAGAGGCATACCTGCACATCCCAATCAGAGAATCTTGCAGAAGATACCTTCGCTTCAAAGCAGGCTACTTGGATTATCAGTTCTCTACAATGCCCTTTGGCTTGTCTACTGCGCCCAGGGTATTCACAAAGTGTCTAGCTCCAGTGATAGCATTTTGCAGACAAAGAAATATTCAAATATATCCATACCTGGACGATTGTCTAATTCAGGCAGAAAACCAGGGCATACTGTTTAAATCATCTGGCGTTTGTAAAAAGGGTTCTAACTTTTCTGAGGTACACCATAAATGAAAAGAAATCACAAGTGGTACCCCATCAACAGATTACATTTCTGGGTGCAAGCTTGAATACAACTGTCCAGATGGCTTTCCTCACACCAGAGAACCAAATTAATTTGGTAACTTACTTCAAACAAGTGGCCACAAAAACCCTGCTCTCTGCAAGACAAATACTGCAAGCCTTGGGGTTCATGGCCTCCTACATTCTTCTAATTCCATATGTAAGACTGCGTATGAGGAAACTACAGTGGTATCTAAAAAGTCTATGGAGTGAACATTGTCACAGCCTGGAAACGAGGATTCCTGTCATACCTTGCCTATGCCTGGAGTTCCTATGGTGGGCAGAGGCCTGCCACCAAAACAAGGGACTACCATTCACACTACCCCCTGCCGCCCAAACCCTAACTACAGATGCATCAGACTATGCATGGGGGGCTCATCTGGTAGGGAAGTGCATTCAGGGCAAATAGAACCTAAATCAAATGCACCTACATATATCAGTCAAGAAGAAATGTTAGCTGTACAGAATGCTCTGACAGCCTTCAAGGACTACATTCTTCCAGGACAACTAATGGTAAAGACAGACAACACCACGGTTGTGTGGTACATAAACAAGCAGGGGGGTACACATTCCTACCCCCTCTGCAGATTAGCCATGGCATTGTGGAACACAGCCTTGAGCTACCAAATGCACCTACAAGTTGAATTCCTGCCAGGAAAATTGAATACACTGGCAGACGGACTAAGCAGAAACCTCATGCACCCACATGAGTGGAAACTGGAACCATGGATTTTCAACATGTTGACAAGCAAATGGGGGAGCCCAGACATAGATCTATTTGCCTCCCCCAGAACTATCTGTTGGACAAGTTTTGCACAAGGACTCCCCACAAACAAGCCTGGAAAGTGGATGCTCTGTCCTTCAGCTGGAAAAACCTGTCAGTCTACGCCTTTCTCCCTCTGCCTCTGCTCTACAAAGTTCTGCTAAAAGTCAAATGGGACAAACCAAGGATGATTTTAATTGCTCCAGACTGGTTGCACCAACACTGGTACCTCCTCCTGCGCAGTTTGCTGCAAATATCTCCATGGCACCTGCCTCAGACCCCTTTCCTGCTGTCTCAGCAGGAGAACCAAATTTTGCACCCTCAGCTTCCAACATTGAACCTTGCAGCCTGGCTAATCACTTAAATTCATCCTTATCATCCCTCAGCAAACCTGTGATGGATGTCATCTTGGAAGCAAGGAGACCTAGTACTAGAAAATCTTATGTTGACAGATGGAAAAGATTCTGTGCCTGGAACCAGTCTTTAGGGATGAGCACAGCAGCGCCCAATTTACCTCAGATTTTACAATACTTAACTGAGATGCTTCACAAGGGCCTGTCTTTTTCCTCCATTAAAATCCACGCCTCCGCTATTTCAGCTCACTATAACACAGAACCGCCCCTCTTCTCTCATCTTCTGCTCAAGCAGTATCTCAGAGGGGGAAAAAAACTTGAGAGCACCCAGGAGAGCTCCTATCCCTGCCTGGGACCTTAACTTTGTTTTGGAGAAACTCACTCTACCTCCTTTCGAGCCAGCTGCTACTGCAGACTTAAAATTTCTTTCTTGGAAAACAGCCTTCCTTTTAGCAATCACTTCAGCTAGAGGGATATCTGAATTACAGGCCCTTATGGTAGTAGAGCCTTTCATCATCTTTCATGTGGACAGGATATCTCTCAGGACCGATCCATCCTTTATGCCCAAGGTGGTTTCCAGTGTGGCTCTTAATTAGTCCATTCATTTGTCATCCTTCTTTCCCAATCCACAGAACAAAGGGGAACAGATTCTGCATTTCTTGGATGTGCACAGACAGCTTAAATTCTACTTGGACAGGACTAAATCTTGAAGAAAATCTGAACAGTTACTGGTAGCATTTGCTGCAGGGGCAGAGGAGAAGGCCATTTCAAAACGAACCATTTCTAAATGGATAAGCCATTGCATTCATTTCTGCTATAAGCACCATGGAAATCCTATCCCCCAGGGGATCAGATCTCACTCCACCAGGGCTGCATCTACTTCTGCAGCCTTTCTCAGAGGTGTTCATACCAGGGATAATCCTAGAAGCTGCTACCTGGAGTTCTGTATATACTTTCACCAAGCGTTATTTACCAATTTTCTCTAAATCCAGAGCTGGCTTTGCCACTGCTGTCTTGCAGGGCCTTTTAGCTGGCCCTAATGCTGTATAAACTCCTCCTTCCAACCATAGCTTTGGGAATCTACCCAAATGTAATGACTGCAACAGTGAAACACAAAGAAACATAATACAGATGTCCTTCAAGAATGCAACTGCAGTCGTAACATATGGGTTGTCCTGCCTCAGGCAGCCCTCGGTCGGCCGGATTCCAAAGTCTGGGTCCGACGTCGGCTGATGTCGCATTTCTCTCCGACGTCAGAGCGGCAGGAGTATATAAGCATCAGCCGACGCCATCTTCTTCAGTCTTTCTTGCCGCGCGGTGTCCGAAGCAGAAGCAGTTCGCAAGTGCCGGTCGGTCAGCTCCTGTATTCTTCGATCCGAAGTCATCAAAAAAGCTAAGTACCCCGTTGGGGACCTTTTCTTGCCTCAGCCGATGTCAGAAATTACTGAAAAAGTTAATAATTGTTTGTCTTGTGGTAAACAAATACCTCATAAGGATTTCCATTCTTACTGCCTTCCTTGCCTTGGCCCAGACCACGACGTCTCGGCCTGTGCCGCCTGTGCTCGCTTCAATAAGCGCACTCTCAGGCGCCAGGCGGAGTTCGCTGAAGACTTTTTCGGCGAAAAATTTGATTACAAGATGCCGTCGGAATTACCGACATCACAGACTCCTAAAAAACGTAAAGACCGGGACCGACATCCTCGGCCCACGTCTTCACCGACACCACACCAAAACCTACCGCGAGTGCCCCGGTTCCCTCTGAGGCAGTTATTTCACCGCTCCGAACCGAAGACACAGCATTACCGATACCGGAGACCACACCGACGCCAGTTATTGATTTTCCTCCGGATACTGAAACAGAGGGAATGCCTGAGACCATTGCTGTGGATAAGGTCACTCCTGCACGTGGAGCTGCTAGGCCTCCCATGTCAATGTCTATCAAGGCCTACACACGTGCTAAGGCAGCCAGCAAGACCAAGCACCTTACTGCAAAAGCCTTACCTCAGCCTACTCCTGAAACGCAAATCATGACTATGGCAGCAGACTTAATCTCCATGATCAGAGGTTCCCAGGCCCATCCTGAGAGAGGATCCCAGCCTCCTCCTGATAAGAGGCCCAGGGTTGAGCCCACTGACCCCTCTCCCTTCAGATGAAGATTCTGAGGCCTCCGGCCACTCCGATAGCCAGGAAGAGCCTTTCCAGACCTACGAGGACTCAGATGCAGAGGACTCCATCCCCACGGCCTCCCCTCCTGAGGATATTTCTTTTGGGGAAGTTCTGCATTCCATGAGGGAACATTTTAAGTGGCAAGGCCAGGAATTTTCTGATTCCAGAAAGTGCCTTCGTACCTTCTTTAAAAAGCCCCAGCACAGGCCCTTAGCCATACCTCCTGTGCTTGATGTTTTGGATGATTTATACTCTGACTCCAGTGTTACCCCTGATACTCTCCCTCCTGCCAAGCCGGACAGATACTATAGAGTTCCTGAAACACATTCTCATTTCTTTAGGGCCCATGCTGTTGATTTAGAAACTATTTCACAGGGGCCGAAAGGGGTTTCAGCTACCACCTCCAAAAATCCTTTGCCTTCCAACAGGGAAGCTAGGTCATTAGCGAGATGGGGGAAGAAGGTTTACACCTCCACTACTTTAACTGAGAGCTCTCAATTGTCTCTTTCATATGTTTCAATATCAGGATTTCCTGTTAGATGATTTACAGAAAACTTTGGCCTCTCCTGATCCTTTAGATAGGAAGTCTTTGCAGGAGGTTGTACACAACTCTCAGCAAGTTAGCAATCACTTCCGTCAGTGTGGATATGATGCATTGGAAGCTTCATGTAGGGCAGCTATGACAGGGGTGGTCATTCGTAGACATGCATGGTTAAAAGAACAACCTCTACCAGATCATGTTAAGGCAAAACTTCTTGATGCACCCTTGGAAAAGAACAAGCTTTTTGGTGCTAATGCTAAAGATGTGTTAAAGACCATTGAGGAAAAAGCCAAGTCAGTTCAGACAGTCAAAGATTTCCTCCAGGTTCAGCCACCCAGATTCAGCAGGAATTGGCCTTCAAAAAACTGGTCCTTTCCTAATACTGAAAGATTTTAAAGGGGCAAAAGCAGGCGTGGCCGAGGAAGAGGACAATACAGGGATCCCTACAGGGGACGACAGTGGCAACCAGCAAACCAAAGAAGTGACACAGGGGCTTCTCCTGCCCCACAGGGACAATCCCAATGACTTTCCTCTACTTCCGCCTACCAAAGAGCAAACAGAAGCTCCCTTGGGTGGAAAATTATCTCTGTTTTCAAACAATTGGCACAGACTGACAACAGACAAATGGATTTTGGACATTATAGACCAAGGCTAAAGGTTCCACGTTCATACCTTACCAAGGAAACAAGGCATGCCAAACCTACCGGAAAACCAGAGGGCAGAGGCTTTCAAGCAAATTTCTCTGCTTGCTCAGATCAATGCAATAGAAAAAGTTCCACAACAAGAACAGGGCCAGGGGTTTTACTCAAGACTGTTCCTTGTTCCAAGAAAAGAAACACAATGGAGACCAATACTGGATTTGTCCACATTAAACACCTTTCTCATAGTACCAAAGTTCAAAATGCTGACCTTACAGCAACTCCTTCCCATGCTGGGCAAGGGGTCTTGGCTGATTACTCTGGACCTCAAGGAGGCATACCTGCATGTCCCTATCAGACACAGCTGCAGAAGATAACTCAGATTTCTTGCAGGGCCAGAGCATTATCAATTCTCAGCATTGCCATTTGGCTTATCTACTGCGCCCAGTGTGTTTACAAAATGCCTGGCTTCAGTAATTGCTCATTGCAGGCTCCAGGGAATCCAAATTTACCCGTACCTGGACGACTGCCTCATACAAGCGGATGAGATCTTGACAGAAAACTTGGATTATGTCATTCAATTGCTACAAGCTCTGGGATACACAGTCAACTTCCAAAAGTCAAGACTGCAGCCATCCCAGAAAATTACTTTCTTAGGAACCAATCTAGACACAACCTCTCAAATGGCTTACCTGACAGAAGACGAGCAAAAGAAGTTAACTCATTATTTCAAAGGTTTGGCAAAGCTCACCCAGATGACTGCAAGGAGATTCCTACAGGCCCTGGGTTACATGGCATCATGCATTGTACTGATTCCATTAGCAAGACTACACATGAGAAAGCTTCAATGGTACCTAAAAAGTTTATGGTCTCAACACAGCAACAACCTAGAGACAACCGTACCGCTCATTCCATGCCTACAAAAGGAATTTCTATGGTGGGCCTCTGTAAGCCAGGCAAACACAGGTATGTCATTCAAAAAAACACAAATAACACAAACAATGACCACAGACGCCTCAGACCTTGGATGGGGGGTGCACATGGAGGGCAGATGTATTCAAGGACAATGGTCTCCAAAGGAAACCCATCTGCATATCGACCAAAAAGAAATGCTGGCAGTCATGCATGCCATCGAGGCCTTTCGACAACAACTTCAGCAAGGCCACCTGCTAATACGGACAGACAACACCACCGTCATGTGGTACATAAACAAGCAGGGGGGCACCCATTCTTACCCCCTTTGCAGACTGACAATGAATCTTTGGGAAAAATCACTGAGCTTAAACATACAGTTGCAATCCCAGTTTGTTCCAGGCAAAGACAATGTGCTGGCGGACAGCCTAAGCAGGAATTTCCTAGACCCCCACGAGTAGAGGTTACATCCAGAAATCTTCATAAGGCTCACCTCGACATGGGGCAGGCCAGAAGTAGACCTATTTGCCTCCCACCTCAATCATCAGCTACAAAAGTTCTGTTCAAGGACATATCATCCACAAGCATGGAAAACAGATGCTCTCTCATTCAACTGGAACTTCCTAAAGATTTATGCATTCCCACCTCTGCCACTGATGACCACAGTACTACTAAAGATCAAAGCAGAGAAGCCAAAAGGGATCCTAATAGCTCCAGACTGGCCAAGACAACACTGGTGTCCACTACTACGGACCATATGCCACAACAAAAAATGGGCCCTTCCCCAATGGCCCCATCTTTTGACTCAAAACAACTTCAAGACAGTACATCCCAACATTCAGACACTCCAGCTAACAGCTTGGGAGATTCCATGAATAACCTCAATCTATCTCTCTCCAAGGAAGTTCAGCGGATATTAACAGAAGCCCGCAGACCATCCACCAGAAAGGTTTATTCAGCAAAATGGAAGAGATTCAGCATTTGGAATACCAGCAAGGGTCATGATGCATCATTATTGAGCATCCCACTCATCCTGGAATACTTGGCAGATATGCTACAGAATGGACTCTCATACTCTTCTATAAAAATACATGCTTCAGCCATATCAGCTAGATACAACACTGATCCACCTGTGTTCTCGCATCCTTTAAGGCAATTTCTTAGAGGAATCAAGAATTTCAAGCCACCAAGAAAGGCCCCAGTACCAGCTTGGGACCTCAACTTTGTCCTAGAAAAAACTGACTCTACCCCCCTTTGAGCCAGCAGCTTCTGTGGACTTACAATTCCTCTCATGGAAGACAGCTTTCCTGTTGGCAATTACCTCAGCAAGAAGGGTTTCGGAATTACAGGCCCTAATGGCAATACCACCGTTCATTACTTTTCATAGAGGCAGGGTCTCCTTACGAACCAACCCTAGTTTTCTGCCAAAAGTGGTATCTAGGGTTTCTTTAAATCAAGCAATTCACCTGCCTACCTTCTTTCCCAATCCTGAGAACAAAGGGGAAAGACTGTTGCATACCTTGGACATTCACAGACAACTTCGCTACTACCTGGACAGAACCAAGGCCAATAGGAAGTCTGATCAGCTTTTTGTAGCTTACGCCTCTGGAGTACAAGGAAAAGCAATTTCCAAACAGACTATCTCAAAATGGATTGGACATTGCATCAGATTATGTTATTCCTTCCATGGAAAGAGTGTACCAGCCAATATCAGACCACACTCTACCAGAGCTACAGCCACCTCTACAACATTCTTGAGGGGTGCCTACAAAAGACATTCTAGAAGCTGCTGCATGGAGCTCCGTGCATACATTCTCCAAACACTACAACCTTCCTTTATATTCCAGATCCAGAGCAGGCTTTGCTTCGGCAGTCCTGCAGGGATTGATAGCTACACCATCCTTTTCTTAGAGCTTTCCACCTCCCCCAGCTAAGCTATGGTACTCAACCCATATGTTATGACTGCAGTTGCATTCTTGAAGGACATAGTACAGTTTTGTACCTACCATAAATGTAGATGTCCGATAGATATGCAACTGCAGTCGGTTTTCCTCCCTCCTTCCCCTCTATTCCTTGGGTCCACTCCTCTCCCTGTTATCCTAGCTGGGGATATCTGTTATGGTGTATCTGTTTATTGCTTATTTATTTGTCTGGAAACCTGTTTTGTCTTCCAAATTGATTACAGCCTTCCTTGGAGGGCACCTGGCATCTGGGGCAAGAAACACTGAAGAAGATGGCGTCGGCTGATGCTTATATACTCCTGCCGCTCTGACGTCGGAGAGAAATGCGACATCAGCCGACGTCGGACCCAGACTTTGGAATCCGGCCGACTGAAGGGCTGCCTGAGGCAGGACAACCCATATGTGATGACTGCAGTTGCATATCTATCGGACATCTACATTTATGGTAGGTACAAAACTGTACTTTGTGTACACTTACCATAAATGTAGATGTTCGAGTGTGTTCACTGTCCTGGTTACCCTCCCTCCAGCCCCCTAGTTTTTTTCTGGCTTTGCTTCTACTTTCCTGTACTATGCTTTAAAAGCCTTTTTGGTGTATTTGCTTTTGGTTGGAGGTATACTTTTGTGTTTTTGTGTTTATTTGCTCCCCATTAGGGGGGCACCTGACATCTGGGGCAAGAAAAACTGATGTAATGGCATCAGCAGCATGTTTTATACCCCTGACAACCTGACGTCCTGGAAGAAGGGACAGCAACCGACGCAGGACCCAAGACTTTGTTAATCAGGCTGACTGAGGGCACCCTGCCAGCAGATTACCCAAATCTAATGACTGCAACAGTGAATACACTCAACATCTACATTTATGGTAAGTGTACACAACTATACTTTCCTTCCATCTCTTTGGAACTGAAGAGCAAGGCCCCAAAACTTGTAAAACAGCCTTGGGCACTGATGGTCACTACCCCCTCAGTACCAATGGTTTCTGCACTAATCTTGACAATCTCTGCACCGACCTTTGCAGTATCGACAGACAATTTCATCAGTGTCTATTACCTCCCACTCAGCCCCGACTTCTCCATCTGCTCCACAGTATATAGTGCTGAAGCACGAAGCATTTGTACCTCCCAGAACAAGATACTTCCCTTTTATAGACCCCTTTTTCAGCCATCTCCCCAGTCCGTTTGTGGATAGGACTGAGTATCCCTCGGGTATGTCGGTCCGACAACCAGAAGTCTTTCCGAGATATAGACGTGATGAGATTAGTGGATCAGCTTTTGATGGCCAGGGGTCATCCCGCACCAGTTCAGACCTCCCTTCCTCTCGGAGTTGTCTCCCAGGGCTCCTACTTATCTTCCTCATCCAACCTCCCTTTTAGGTTCAGAGCCCAGCACTTTGATTACTCCGGTTCCAGCTGCTGTGGTGCTGACAGAAGCTTCTTTTTTGGTACCTAAATCGGCACTGATGTTTTTGGCTCCCTCGTGAGCCGATAGACTTATGGGGGGCCATAGTTTGGCTGTCAGTCCAGAGGGCTCCAGTACAGTACCAATTGTAAATACAAGGCTGTCCTTTATCGGAACCTTGGCAGTTTTGAACTTTTCCCCGGCTGCTGTTTTGGAGGGCGGTCCTCCGGAGTGGGGTAGTGACCTCATTTCCGAGGTTGTCTTTCTCAGTTCCGGGCTCCTATCCCTCTTTGCATGGGCCTACCTTCTAGATCATGGAGATAGCTTTAGCCTCAGTGGGCTCTCAGCTGACCCCTTCTACTTTGGAGTGCCACATATTTGTACCTTCTCGACTGCAGCTGTCACCATCTCTCACTTCGGTACCACTGCCACCTTAACTGCAAGATATCCCTGTTCAGGGCCTCTCTTCTTCAGAGTCTTTCATAGAGATTCCCACTCATGGAACCACTCCCTAAGAAGACTTGCAAGAGGAAGCATGTAGATTCTCCTGAGGAATCTGTCACAGAAGATATGGACTATGATGAAGGGGGAGGGTCACACCCCCCGATTAACTCCCTGAAGATGTCTCATTTGGAGACATCCTGGAAATCTTAAAACAGAGGGGTGACTGGAAGTCCACAAAACCATCCTCATAGGAATCCATGTTCTTGCAGGCTTTCGGTGCTCGCCCATCTACTTTCTGGGTAACCCCCACCTGCTGCCAACCTTATTAAGTTTATTACACAGTGGGCATGGAAGGCTCATGATTTCATAGAGCGGATTCCCTGGAGCCCAGACAAAATTATATCAGCTTCAGAAGACGCAGCCACATTGGGGAAAGGGTTTAGCAGTAGATGCCATGGTGGTGCCAGTAGCTGCCAAAAAGGAACTTGCCAAGGAGAGTTCCACAATCCACCCTTCTAACCAAGAATCTCGGACAATAGACAGGCTTGGGAAGCAGGTCTTTGCATCATCGACCTTTGCCCTTAGGTCTTTGAATTTCGTGGCACACTTTACTAGACTAAAGGGATCTGATAAAGGAGCTATTGGATACCCTCGCTGGAGCGGTGTCTGACGAGGTGCAGCATAAAGTTGCCTCTCAGCTTGCCACCCTGGAGTCTATATCAAGCTTGTCCATATGGCTCATCGCTCATGCTGCCAAAGGAACGACTAGGGCAGCAGGTTCACGAGTTGCCATGATGCACTTGGGTGACACTGCTGACCCTTTTAAATCTTCCTTCGTCAGTGCTCCTCTTGATGGATCTTCCTTGTTTGACCCCAAAGTCAGAGACATACTAGCCATGTGTTAAAAAGATGGAAGGACCCTTTCTGCCATGGACATTTGTTTCTTTACTGCTTAGCGATCCTACTGTAGGAATCAGAGGAGTGGAAAAATGCGTTTCAAAAAGTCTCAAGGGCCTTTTCAACATATATGTGGCGAATACTCCCCTCGGGGTAGAGGGGGGGGGAGTTCAAGTGGAAGACTGGGATCCAATTTTAGATCTCAGCCTTCTGATCAATTTCGTTCAGCAAACAAAATTCCGGATGGTCACTGTTCAGTCTGTCCTTCCCTTTCTAGAGGAGAACGATTGGATGTGCTCTGTAGATCTTTAGGACACATTATCACATAAAGATGGACAAACGCTCCAGAATGTTCCTCCACTTCGTCTGGGAGCTAGTCATTTCCAATTCAGAGTGCTGCCCTTCAGTCTCCGCACAGCCCCCAGGATGTTCACCAAATGCATGTCAGCATTAACAGCTCACACGAGACTACGCGGATTCAGAGTGTTTCCATACCTAGACAACTGCCTCTTCACTGCCCCAAACAGGCGTCTTCAAACCACAGACTTCATATTGAATCTTTTCCAGTCTTTGGGAGTTATGAATCAACAGAGAATTCACAGTTGACTGAAACACAAGCCCTAGAATTTATAGGAGCACATCTTAGTATGGTTTCTTGAGTAGCTTCTCTCTCTGTCTCTACACAGACAAAAATTTAGGTCACATGTACAACTAATCATTTCCAAAAACAAGGTTCCTGCTTTTCTCATTTTGCAAGCTCTGGGATCTTTGGCAGCCACCATAACTTTAGTGCCCCTCACAAGGCATCACATGAGGCTGCTTCAGTGGCCGTTAGTGGAGGAATGGTGATACTGATACAGTCTGTCTTATCCAGTCTTGATAACAAAGTGCTGGAAGAAGGATCTATCCTGGTGGATGAATTCAGAGGAAAATCTATGGGGCCACACCTTCGCTCCTTCTTCGCCTACCGCCGTAGTGACCACAGATGCTTCCCGGATCAGGTGGGGGGCATTCTCTGGGAGGAACAGTTTAAGGCACTTGGTTCCTGCAAGAGGCCAATTTGCACATCAGTGTTGTAGAATTGAGGGTGGTGCTTCTAGCATTGCAAGCTGTTCAGTCTGCCCTTCCTTTGGGAACACTTGCAGTCAAATCAGACAACATGTCAGTAATCTGGTACATCAACAAGCACGGTGGAACCAGATCCTACCCCCTGTGTCAGGAGCTGTCCGGATATGACAATGGGCTATCGCTTCCAGCCAGTTTCTTACAGCAAAATATAGCCTGTGAAGCTCCAACTAGATAGCAGGCAAACTGAGCAGATGCATCCTCCTGCCTCACGAATAGTCTCTCAATCCCAAGTTGGCAATAAAATTTTTTTGTCGCTGGTGCCAGCCTTGCTGTGATATTTTGCCTCCCCAATAAACAACAAATGCAGCAGCTACTTTGCCCTAATTCCAGGGGGAATCCCCGAGAGATGCACTCCTCCACGATTGGCCCCCAGGACAACTTTATGCCTTTCCCCCAATTCCTCTCATTCCCCTATTCTTGAAGAAAGCCGAACGATTGTGAAGCAAAGTGATCCTCATTGCACACTATTGGCCCCATCAAGTCTGGTTTCCCTTCCTTTGGCCTCACCTGATTTGCCATCCTTGGATTCTGGACCCAGTTCCAGACCTGCTGTCTCACCCACAGGGATTAGTGCCTCCCAACCTTTACAATCTCAAGCTGACAGCTTGGTATCTCCAATTCCATTAATTGCCAGGAAGAGCAAATTACCTTCCCTAGTACAAAAAAAATCCTTCTGGCTTCTCATAAACCGTCCACCAGGAAACTATCTTGGCAAACAGAAGAGATTCTCAATCTGGGTCCATATGAATAATTTAGATCCCTTTTCAGCCCCGGTTGACAAGGTCTTGGAATGCTTCCCTTTTTGAACTAGGAGCTTCTGCTTCCACCATCAAAGTCTAGTTAGCAGCTGTTTCCAGATTTCCACAATGGATTTGATGATCATACCTTTATTACTATAATTTCTTAAAGGCTCTACGTCTAATGCCACCATTCAAGGATTCTACAGCTCCATGGGATTTGACCTTAGTATTACAATCCTTAGTCCTTCAGCCCTTTGAGCCAGCAGCTACTTTGGATCTCAAGTTCCTATCGTGGAAACATTTTTCTGTTGGCCATTACTTCTGCCAGGAGAGTTTCTGAATTGCGGGCCTTGTGTGTGAAACACCCTATGTGATTTTTCATAAGGATAGAGTGTCATTAAGAACCAGTCCTTTTCTACCTAAAGTGGTCTTAGAATCTAATATTAACCAGACTATAGCTTTACCAGTCTTCTTTCCAAAATTTTCAAGTAAAGATCAATACTGCTTGCCATTTGCTAGATGTTCACATCTAGAAAATCGGATCAGTTATTTGTATCCTTTTCAGGTTCAACTTTGGGTAAACCAGTCTCGGAAGGTTACCTTATCAAAATGGCTTGGGGATTGTTACCTTCATTTACAATCATAACAGCCTCAAGTTGCCCGGACCTGTTAGTGCTTTCCACCAGGTCAGTATCCACTTCAGCTGTTTTCCACTCCAAGGGCTTCCATGGAAGAAATACGTGCAGCTTCAATGTGGGCCACTCCACATACCTTTATCACTCATTACAAATTAGATATGGCCTCCAGGGGAAGAGCATCTTTTTACTCTATTGTGCTCAGGAATGTCCTTCCTTAGGGCCACCCAGGACCTAAAGTAGCTGGGGACTATGTCCCATTCATCAAGAATGAATGAAGATTGACATCATCGGGTAAAGAAGTTATGTCCTTACCAATAACGTTCCATCTGTGTTGTCGATCTTCATTCATTCTTGGCATCCCCACACTCCTGCCTCCTCCTAAGGACTTCTGGAGGTTTGGACGTTTGTTTTGGAAGTATTTTCGGTTTCACCTTGGACAGGGCTTCTGTTATCCTTCTGTACTTGGCTGCAAACTCGATCTAAGGTAATGGAGAGGGGAGCTTTATGGGTAGAGTCTTAGCTCGAGAGTTTTTTGGCTGGTATGAGCTGTATAACAGCAAAGCTTGGTTATGAGAGGTTGGAACAGAGTCACATTCATCAGGAATAAGTGAAGATCAACAACACAGGTATATATGGTAAGAACATAACTTCATTTTTCCTTAGTTAAGTCATTTGCTCTACCAGTATTTCTGATGGTGTACTTTGTAGGGAATTTTTAAAATCTGCTAAGTTATTGCACTCCCAAGATGCTTTAATACATTTTTTTGTCCCCTTGGACCTCATTTTTACTGGCCTGTCCCCTAGTAACAAATGTCGCCATTGGGTCTGCTAGTTCCTCCCCAGCCTCTCGGACCTGCTGTGTTTTTGCTTGGGGCATTAATGAATCCTGAGGGTGTTGGGTGGGTTGGTGGTGCTTATCTTTGCTTCCATCAAGGGTTTGTTTTTTAATTACTTACCCACTCCCTACCCCCACCCCAAGCTTGTTGATTATGTGCAAAGCAGCCCCCCTCTTTGGACCACTCCTCCTGTTAGAGTGTACCAAGTGCCCTGTAATCTCTGGTCGGCTGAGCTATAGTCCGGTATTTATCTGTCTGAGCTACCAGAGAGGCCAAATACTTTGCATTTTGAACAGAATTGCAGCAATCTGAAAATTTCTTAATACTGCTTCAGCATTTGTTAATTTGCCTCTTCATACTCTTTTCCTCAGGTGTCTTCTGTAGTGCAGAAATCCCTATCACAAATTGCATTATCTGACGCTCCACAATTTGTTTTCCAGCGGCACAGGAGATTTATTTAATAGTGATGTGGAGAAAAATGTTGCTTCCTTTTTTCATTTAGGTAGGCAGTGATACATGTTTAGATTTTTACTCGTTAGATGTTTTATGTTTTGAAACAGCATGGTAATACTACATTCCTAAATTGACTTCACCTGAGGAAAGCATGCAGTTCATTGTATTCCACTGACCACCACCATGATTGGCATGGGGGTATGTAGTCTAACTATTTCTTTGCACATGTAGTGATTTTCTTTTAGAGTAAATTTGAAGTATGTGATTTTATGTCCACTGAAATTTTTCACTGTTCATGATTCTCATTTTCTTTTATGTCAATGCATTTAGCTTTGTTTTTATGCAGATGAATTAACTGTCCTCTCTTTTTTAATGCAGTGCCTTTACTTTCTCGTATCCTGCCTTCTGATGCATGTAAAATTTACAAGCAAGGGATTAACATCAGGTAATAAGCTGTAATAGTTTATAAAAAGATGAGTATTAGACATGAAGTGCGAGTTTTGTTGGCACTTTTTAATGAAATGTGTGTAATGAGCATTTTGAGATGTTTGATACAAAAATGTAAATTGTCTTGTACTGTATGTATATTGATATTAAAGGAGTAGGATTTCCAGAATTCTGAAAGCATTAATAGCAAGCAAAGCCAATTCTACTAATGATTCTTCCTGATTGAGTCAAATACTAGTGTGTTTGTTGCTCTGTATGGGTAAGCAGAGTAGACCGCTAGTTATAAAAAATTAGTTTATTCATTAGCATCTCTGCGGTTTGATTTAAGTTTTAAATAAATGAGAATGCATTTTTTAATAAGAAAACACTTGATTGTTTTAATTGTGTGAGTGCAATATCCAGAATTATTTGTGATGACCAAGAGTACTTGGAATAACATCTGTACCCAAAGTTGTATAATATGAAAGGAATAATGAACTGTTAACAAGGTATGTTACAGTATAGGAGATTATGACCAGATCTTCTATTTATAACCAGCTTGTTATATGTTCGAGAAATGGGCATCAAGAAATTTTCCAAAGCTCAACAGGTGCTCTTGGCATCCATTGCAAGAACACACGGGCATAGTTATAAATGTAGACATCCAATCCTGCTTCTGTGCTGCAGTAGTGAAGAAAAAACAGCATAGAAGTGCTATGCATTTTACAGCTTTTAAAGCTGTAGCACACAGCTGCAACAAAGAAAATGTCCACCATAGAACACCAGCAGGAAGTGCAAAGAGCTTCAAACGGGCTAAAAGAGGGATGGAGGGGTTTAAAATACCCAAAAATAGAAGTCAGGGTTGGCATAACTGTTAAGGTATGTACCTCACAGACACAAGGTGTACAATGTTTGAGTTTTCACCCTGGCTGTTGGCTAAGCATTTAATAGTCTCTAGATTGATTGTCTAGTATTTATCTATAAACCTATGAAATATTTAACTTGGCCATGAAATGAAAGGCTGAATGAAATGTTTAATGTTGTAAAGCTCTATGTAGTTCCTGCTGCTATTCTTGGGTGAATGTTGGCTTAAATCTGTAGTATCAGATTAGACCAGTGGTGAGGGGGTTGCTTTAATAAGCCTGTCCTTTCCCCAGTCTCAGAGCATCATTACAGTGCTGCATGCACTGCGTAGTAATCAATAGTAGATTCCATTTAGATACAGTAGAAAAACTGTATGTCCATGCATATCCAAATACATGTGTATTGCTAACAGCAGATAAAGTAAAAGTAGCAAGATAATACAGTGAGTAGAAAATGGAGGAGTAAAATCACTGTTGCACTAGTATTTTAACTTGTTCCACGGTTGAACTTGAACATAGAAAATGCAAGGCAGTTGAAACAGGGACTGTTTACATATTGCCAGTAGCCACCCTCCTGCTGAACCTCCTCTTTCTACCTCAAGGAGAGCCAGACCAGTAAACCTGGGGTGAATTTGTGAATGCCCATCCAGTCATTCACTTCCCAGTCGAAGGAAGATGTCACATTGCTTAATTTGCAGTTGAAGTCTTCCAGAGTTAAGGGAGGTGCTGTGTAATATTTGTATTTGGCTACTGATGATTTAGATCCCTTTTTTAACACCTTTATTAAATTATCACTTAAGACATAGACAAACATACATTGATATAAAAGAAAACAAACCATATTAACAAGTTTCCAGTTAAGTACATTATACATCTTCTGTGTTCTTTTTTGTAGATGTTATTGTTCCAACATTGCATAAATTGCTCAATTCCTACCTTCCCTTAAACCTCACTCTTCCTCTAGAACATTATTCTACATGTATTGTTCCCACAATTTCCATGTATTTCTATGTAATTTGCTACTACACTTTTCTAAAAGATCTCACTTTCTTTTATCTCTGTTCATTACTTAGCATACAGTTGATTGAGACTTTGATTTCTATTTTCTAGTAATTGCTTTTTTTAGCAGCCATCAGAATTCAACTTAACAAAGCCTAACTATGTCTAGGCAGTTCAAATCCTTTGTCCCAGCTCAAAAGAGTAATTTCTTTAGTTGTACCCATTTGGCCATCCAATATTTCTGACTGGAGTATTTCTACTAGTTTGTTTTTAGTCAGTTTTCTAATGTTTTTCTTAGACAATGCTGAGCATTTTAAGAAGTTTTATTTCTTTTATTGCAGACTTTATGTTGTTGGACTTCCAGAGTTGCTTGCTTTTAAACTTCTCATAGTTTTCTGATGAGGGTAATGTGTGGGATTATGCTGGAATAAGTGAGGCTTGAAACTGTCATAGAATTTTATGAAATTTTTACATTTGAATTCTAAGGTACTACTGTCTTCAGGTTTAGAGGTTCTAATAGTGAAGGTCACTAGTTTAGTTTATGATCCAGCTTAACTGGATAGGAGGTAACAAGGGAGTAGAATATGAAGTAACAAGGGAGTAGAATATGAAGAAGCTATATTTGAAGACCAGTTGAGGAATGTTTTGCCATCCACTACATTTTGTTAATTTGTCCCAGGGAGCAGTGAGCTTTTGTTTATGAAATCTTGAAACCTTTGGGCATATCCTAGACATATAGGCACTGTAGTTTATAGATGGTTATTTAAAGTCTCTCAAAATAATAGTATTTTTGTGTATGGGGAGTTCATTAATTGCATCAAGGAGCTTTATATGAATTTCAGGGAACATAGAGGGTGCCCTGTAATAGACTAAAAGCTGGTGATTTTGTTTGATGTGATTTGGAGCTTGAGCTCTGTTTGAGGTTCCCTTTGGATCTGCTTGGAGATGTTGTTATCCCTAACAAATATGGAGACACCACCACAGTTTTGAGTCTGAAAGTATGGTAGGTACTAAACACAGTTATGGATTAAGTGCTTTCTGAACATGCACAGTTTCAGTAATTACAGAAACACAGATGTGCTCCAGATGCAAAAGGAGAGCCTCAAAATCAGGAATGTTGTTGTTCAGACTTCTTGCATTGAGTAGAGCTGCCTTAATGTGATTCTGTTTTGGATTTGAATTTGTTAGCTACATTTGGGATATCCATCAACTGGACTCTACCAAAAAAAGGCACTGTGGGAGCAGCAAAGGATATAGTCAGTATGTGGAAGCCTTAGAATGAGAGGTGCAGACCATCCTTGACAAAGCAAGTAGGACTGTCTAGTATCTTGTCCTATGTTAACATATTCTGGATCCCTTGTAATAACATCAGCTACTTAGTTGTCTTTTCTTTGTACCTAGGCATCATCTTTGGAGAAAAGTCCACTAAGGACTAGAGTCTTACATGTGTTTGTGACATGCATTGAGAGCTGTGACCTGTCTTCTTGCATATCCCTCAGGGTTTTGAATGCTAATTCATTCAGACCAGCATGGGCTGCCACTGTGCCATAGTCATGTTTGCCAGGTGAAAGGGCCTTAATGGCCCCTGGGATATTGGAGAGCTTAGCACCAGAAAGACAACTCACTGTCACTTTCTCTTTATACATCTTTGTGAATGAAGAATTGGAGTGTTTGACTGTAGAGTCACCTGTCACTATATTGTTTTTGTTGCTTGTTTTTCTTTAGTAGGTCTGGGATGATTTAAGTCCTGGTATCTGTTAGAAGTGTGTTGTAACATGATGCGATAGATTTTTGCTAAGACCTAGTCTTCATAGATCTGGGAGGCAAGGATTTTTTAGGAGTTGAATAGGGTTTTATCTTTCATGAGTAAAATATTCTTGGAGTGGGTGCACAAATGCAGTAATCACTCTGAAACAAGAGAGCCACATATTTTGTGTCATATTCTTATCACAGATTTGTAAGTGCATTACTCAGTTTAGCCTACAGAAAATGTTGAAATGCATGCCACTCTGGTTTCTTTGGCACTCATTTATGCAGCAGGAATCTCCAGTATGGTAGTTTTTTAATTAGTTGTAAAATTAGAATTATGTGAATGACTTTATTGATGATCCAGTGATAAAATTACTTAAACTGAAATTAAAAAAACACTAAACATGATATTTCTGAGACTTTAAGGGGTGTCATGGAGTCACTGTGCTTCCTCCTGCACAAGTGGAGCCTCCCTTACTCTGTGGGGATGGCTTGGGGGGGAGGTGTCAGATGTCACTTGCAGCTGTCTGATGCACTTTCTGGATAGTGGGAAGATTGAAGAGCTGTAGTAGCAGATAGTAAGAGTCCTGGGTTGAACTTGGAGCTCTTGTAGGTACAGTGCAAGACCCATGCATGGAGTATTGCAACAGCTGGCATTGACAAACCTCCTGAGCTTCCAGGAAATGACAGAGGGGCCAGATTTAGCACCAGCTGGCTCCAACACCCAACAACCTTGCAATTTTGCCACCATCTGATCAGCATGAAGGGTCACCCGCAGCCAGTGTGTCTTTGGAGCAACAACTCAAAAGCCAAAGATGCTGATATTTGGGACAAAAGTGACGACATCAGTGCTGAAACTTTGACCCTTTGAGTCTGAGATTTGAAAAAGATCCAGGTCTGTGTAAGCTGCAGTGTTGGCACAAGAACAGTCAAAGGAAGAGATTGTGACCTTGAGAAAAACAATCACAGTTGCTACTGATGTATATACCTCAGTTGGCACTGACCCTTACACAGTACTCACTGACCACATTTGATCAGTGCCATAACAGGAGTCTGATAAGCAGGCATGAGAAGAGGAAGACAAAGGTAAATAATCCCTGTCTGTTTTGCAGACAGAAGGGGAAGGCAGACACATTTCTTCTAGAGGCTTCATTTCCCAAGAGTTAATGCCAACAATGACTGAATTACTGTGGCAGGATGAAATAAACCTGGTGGACCTAAAAGACCCGACAGGTGGTGATTTAAAGGAAGCCAACCTGCAGAACTCACATCCTTGGAGAGGAAAGGCTGTCCTGCCTAGGAAGTGTGGACTGGAGCTCTACAACCTCATTAACTACAATTTATAAATACCAGAAGGTTTGCTGTATTGTCACTCCTTGAAGAACATAGTACAGTTTTGTACCTACCATAAATGTAGATGTCCGATAGATATGCAACTGCAGTCGGATTTTCCCACCCTCCTACCCCTCTGTATCCTTCTTTTTGGGTCCCTACCCCTCTTCCCTTCAGCTGGGGGTATCTCCTATTGTGTATCTGTTTATTACTGTTGTGCATGTTTGGGATTATTTTATCCATTTACCAAATTTAGCCTTCCTAGGAGGGCACCTGGCATCTGGGGCAAGAAACACTGAAGAAGGCGTCGGCCGATGCCTTTATACTCCAGCCGTTGTGACGTCGGAGAGGAGGCGACACCAGCCGACGCCAGACCCAGACTTTGGAATTCGGCCGACTGAGGGCTGCCTGAGGCAAGAAAACCCATATGTTATGACTGCAGTTGCATATCTATCGGACATCTACATTTATGGTAGGTACAAAACTGTACTTTCGCAAGTGCCGGTCGGCCGACTCCTGAGATTTTCGTGTTCGAGTTTCAGATCTGAAGTCTTCTGTAAAGCTAAGAACCCCATTGGGGAAACTTTTTTCTTGCTCCAGACCGATGTCAGAAAAAGTTAATAATTGTATTTCTTGTGGGAAGCAAGTACCTCATAAGGATTTTCATTCTTACTGTATTTCTTGCTTAGGCCCTGATCACAACGTTTCTGGTTGTCGGTTTTATGCTAGATTTAACCAACGCACTATTAAGCGTCGGTATGATTTTGCTTTAACTATTTTGGACGCCGGTTTAATTATCCAGAAATGTCAGATAGCCATCTGACTACTGGAGTTCACAAAAAACGCAAAAAAAAGGAGAGAGATAGACAACCGAGGCCCAAAACAGACGACGAAGCTTCTAAGCCAGTCACCAGTTCGCCGGTCCTCAGTGAGGCACTTTCACAGCCCCTGACGCCTGCTACTTTAGAGTCACAGGCCACTACCGACTCCCACGTGGAGTCGGCCATGCCGCTGGAAACTCAAGGTATTGGAACCTCGGATATTATCCCCTCAGATGGGTCCGGAGCCACTGAGCAGGCACCGGCTTCTGAGGGTATATTCAGACCTAAACATCTTTACATCAAACCAACTTAGCTTCAAAGGCAAAGAATAAAGCACCTTCCAAAGCAAAGAAACAAATTCAAGAGCCATGTGGTCAGGCCTCTATGCCCAAAAAACAGATGCTCAAAATGGCCGAAGACTTGATTACCTTGATCAGGGGTTCCCATCCCCCTCCTGATAAGAGGGCCTAGGCAAGAGACTGACTATGAATCTTCAGATCAGGTTTCCATTTCTACTGATTCTTTTTCTGTTCAGGAATATTTTCTTCCCCCCCTTTGAGAGGATTCTGATGCTGAAGAAGAATCTATTCCTTCAGCTTCTCCTCCAGAACACTTTTCTTTTGGGGAAACCTTACATACCATGAGGGAGCATTTCCACTGGGAGAGCCAAGATTTTTCAGAATCTAAAGAGGTTCAGGGATTTCCTTTTACTTCCTCAACACAAGCCACTAGCCATCCCACCTTTGTTAGACATTGTAGATGATGTGTTTTCGGAGTCTAGTCTTACCCCTGACTCAACTCCAACTCCTGTTAAGCCAGACAGATATTACAGCGTTCCTGACTCTCATAAATTCCTTTTTAAAAACCCTGCTGCAGACCCAGAAATTATTTCTCAGTGTCCCAAAGGAGTTAAGGCTTCCGCTGCAAAAAAACGTACCCCCTCTGACAGAGATTCTAGGGCACTGGAAAGATGGGGAAAAAAGGTTTACACATCTGCTACCTTGGCTATAAGGGCCTTAAACTGTCAGTTTCATATGCTCAAATATCAGCAACATGTCATGGCATTGCTTAAACAGAAAATGTTAAACTCTGAATGTGCAGAAAACAAGGAAATGCAGGATTTATTGCATGCAGCTGAACAAGTTGGAAAGCTTACTTTGCAATGTGGTTTTGATTCTTTAGAGGCCTCCTGCAGGGCCGCAGTTACAGGTTCTGTAATTAGAAGGCATGCTTGGTTAAAGGAACAAAATCTGCCTGATCATGTTAAAGTTAAATTATTAGATGCACCTTTACAGCATGATACTTTGTTTGGTGTTAAGGCAGAAGAGGTGTTAAAGAAAATGGAGGACAAAGCAAAATCTATGCAAACGGTCAAAGATTTTTTTGCAAGTACAGCCACCTAGGTTTAGTAGACACTGGCCAACTATGAATTGGTCCTTTCCTGTGTCAGACAGACCTCAAAGGTGCAGAACCAGACGCCCTAGAAGCAGATCCCAGGCGCAAGGTTCATTCCGCTCAAAACAATGAGGGGCTTCTACCTCCAAAGCTGGAGAAGACAAATCACAACCATTCAGGAAACAGTCCCAATGACTTCCCCCTGCCTGCACCAAGCACTCATCTCCTGGCAACAAACTTAGGGGGAAAATTGGCACTTTTTTCTCAAAATTGGCACATTAATAACCCAGGACAAATGGGTCTTAAATATCGTGTCACAAGGCTACAAGTTCCATTTCCATACCCTGCCAAAGGCCAACAGCTGGCCAGATCTGCCAAAAAATCAATAGGCAGAGGCACAAAAACAAGTCTCATCCCTCATGGACATGGAGGCCATTCAACTAGTACCAGAGCAAGAGCAGGGTCAAGGATTTTACTCGACTGTTCTTGGTATCCAGAAAGGAGAAGGCCTGGAGGCCAATACTGGACCTATCCATTTTGAACACATACCTGGATATACCAAAATTCAAGATGTTGATTTTGCAACAGCTTCTGCCCATGCTGGGCAAGAACACTTGGCTTGTGACTTTAGACCTAAAAGATGCATACCTGCATGTCCCAATCAGACAAATATGCAGAAAATACCTCTGATTCAAGGCTGGCTCAATGCATTACCAATTCTTTGCACTGCCCTTTGGCTTATCTACTGCGCCCAGGGTCTTTAAAAAGTGCCTGGCACCAGTAATTGCATTCTGCAGACAGAGGAATACAGCTATATCCTTACTTGGACGACTGTCTAATTCAAGCAGAGAACAAGGACATTCTTCTACAGCATCTGGCATTTGTGAAAAGATTTCTAACATGCCTAGGGTACACAGTCAGTGAAAAGAAATCAAAACTAGTACCCTCTCAAGATAATATTCCTGGGTGCAAGTTTAAATACAACTGCCCAGATGGCTTATCTCACGCCAGACAAACAAAGGCAACTGACTACCTATTTCAAAATGTTGGCAGCAAAGGCCCAGTTATCTGCAAGAAAAAATTCTGCAGGCTTTGGGCTTCATGGCATCCTGCATCCTACTAATCCCATATGCAAGACTGCATACGAGGAAACTTCAATGGTACCTAAAAAGTGTTTCGACTCAGCATTGCCACAGCCTGGAAACTATGATAACTCCTGTTGCAGGCAGGGAATGAGAGTATCGATGGTGGGCAAAGGCTTGTCACCAAAACAAGTGACAGCCATTCACATTACCTCCAGCCAGGCAAACAATAACAACGGATACATCAGATTATGCCTGGGGGGCCCACATGGCAGGAAGATGCATTCAGGGTGCATGGACCTCAAACCAAATGCATCTACATATCAATCAAAAAGAGATGCTAGCAGTTCAGAATGCCCTGACAGCCTTCAAGGACCTACTTCATCCAGGACAACTACTGATAAAGACAGACAACACCACGGTTATGTGGTATATAAATAAGCAGGGGGGCACACATTCTTACCCCCTTTGCAGACTAGCCATGACTTTGTGGGACACAGCTTTGACTTACCAAGTACATCTGCAGGCACAATTCCTGCCAGGAAGGAAAAATACTCGAAGACGAACTAAGCAGGAATCTCATGGGTCCCCACGAGTGGCACCTGGACCCACAAGTCTTCAGCATGATAACAAGAAAATGGGGATGCCCGGACATAGATCTATTTGCCTCCACTCACAACTACCAACTAAAAAGATTCTGCACAAGGATTTATCACAGACAAGCATAGAAAGTGGACGCCCTATCTTTCAGCGGGAAAAACCTATCAGTATATGCATTTCCCCCTCTGCCTCTCCTCCCCAAGGTACTCTTAAAGGTCAGACAGGAGAAGCCAAGGATGATACTGATTGCCCCAGACTGGCCCCGCCAGTACTGGTATCCAATACTAAAGAGCTTGTCTCAATGCCCAGCTTGGACCTTACCTCAGATACCTCATCTACTGTCCGAGCAAAACAATCCGATCCTGCACAGCCAACTCAGGACTTTAAACCTGGCAGCATGGCAGATAATGTAGTCATACAAAGCACACTTCTCAGTAAAGCTGTGATGGATGTCATTTTGGAGGCCAAAAGGCCTAGTACTAGAAAATCTTAAGCTGGAAAATGGAAGAGATTCTCTGCTTGGAACCAGGCACAAGGAAATGATACAGCAGTGCCAAATATTCCTCAGATTTTGCAATACTTAACTGAGATGCTGGACAAAGGTCTATCTTTTTCATCTATTAAAATTCCTGCTTCTGCCATTTCGGCTCATTTCAATACAGAGCCACCACTCTTTTCTCATCCCTTCCCTTACTAAAACAGTACCTCAGAGGAGCCAGAAATGTAAGGCCTCCAACGAAATCACCAATGCCTGCATGGGACCTCAACTATGTTTTGGAAAAACTCACCCTGCCTCCTTTTGAGCCAGCTCCTACTGCTGATATAAAGTTTCTGTCTTGGAAAACAGCTCTGCTCCTAGCAGTAACTTCTGCAAGATGAGTTTCAGAGCTTCAGGCACTCATGGCTGTGGAACCTCTTATTTTTTATCCAGACAGGGTCTCTCTGAGGACAAACCCAACGTTTATGCCTAAGGTGGTGTCCAGTGTGGCGCTTAACCAAACTATTCATCTGCCAACTTTTTAACCAAATCCACAGAACAAGGGGGAGAGAATTCTGCATTCTTTGGACGTACAAAGACAGCTTAGATTCCACTTGGACAGAACCAAAGTTTTCATAAAGACAGAACAATTAACAATTAAAAACAAGGAAAGGCTATCTCAAAGCAGACTATTTCAAAGTGGATAGGCCACTGCATTCATTTCTGCTACTTACAACATGGCAAGCCAGTGCCTAAGGGCATTCGGCCACATTCAACCAGAGCTACAGCACTTCAGCAGCCTTTCTCAGGGGAGTACCAACCAAGGACATTTTAGAGGCTGCTACTTGGAGTTCAGTGCACACCTTCACAAAGCACCATCATTTGCCACTCTACTCTAAATCCAGGGCAGGCTTTGCCACTGCAGTTCTGCAGGGCCTCATAGCCGCTCCTAATGCTGTTTAGCTCTAGCCTCCCATCCATAGCTTTGGGACTCTACCCAAATGTAATGACTGCAACAGTGAAACATGAAGAACATAGAACAGTTGTGTACACTTACCATAAATGTAGATGTTCGAGTGTATTCACTGTTGCAGTCCAGGTTACCCACCCGCCATCCCCCTTTCTTCTGGTGGAACCTATCTTTCCTTCTCTGATTTATAGAACCTTTGTGGTTTATTTGCTTGTAGATGAAGGTAAAGTTTATATCGGTGCATGTATTTATATGTATATAAATTTTGGCTACCCTTTTAGGCGGCACCTGACATCTGGAGCAAGAAAAACGAAAATGGCGTTGGCCGCATCTTTTATACCCCTGACAACCTGACGTCAGGGAAGGGGTGACAGCAGCCGACGCAGGACCCAGAACTTTGAAATTCAGGCCGACTGAGGGCAACCTGCCAGCTGGATTACCCAAATGTAAGACTGCAACAGTGAAACACGAAGAACATAGTACAGTTGTGTACACTTACCATAAATGTAGATGTTGGAGTGTATTCACTGTTGCAGTCCTGGTTACCCTCCTTCCAGCCCCCTTTCTTCTTTTGGCTATACCTCTACTCTCCCTTACTATGCTCAAAAAGCTTTCTGGTGTATTTGCTTTTTTGTTGAAGGTATATCCTTGTAATTATAGATTTAATTGCTTCCCATTAGGGGGGCACCTGACATCTGGGGCAAGAAAAACTGATGTAATGGCGTTGGCTACATGTTTTATACCCCTGACGACCTGACGTCATGGAAGAAGAGACACCATCCGACGCAGGACCCAAGACTTTGTTAATCAGGCCGACTGAAGGGCTACTGCAAGCAGATAACCCAAATGTAATGACTGCAACAGTGAATACACTCTAACATCTACATTTATGGTAAGTGTACACAACTGTACTTTCTTCTTGCAGAGGCCAGAGCAATAAGTAAAATAGTTTTCCATGTTTAGAACCTCAATTCAGCCAAATTAGTAGGTTCAAATGGAGCAAGTGTTGGCTTCTTTAAAACAGAATTAAGATCCCAAGGAGGGTCCACTGGTATGCTTGGAGGTCTCTTATGCAAAACCCTGTTTCAAAAATCAGTGCATTCTCAAGATAAAATAAACAGGAGACTGGGCAAACATTCTGAAATGGCTGATAAATGAACCTTTATGGAGGAGCAAGAAACTCCATAGAATAGTAAATTGCACAAATGTTGTAAAGCCAGAGAAACACTAGCCATGAATGGATGCTCATTATAGGTTCATAGGTAAGTACTAGGCTAGTTGCCCTTGCTGGCCATTTTAAACCTAGCCAATTACCCTTTTTAAAGTTCAAATTAACCTATCCCATTTGGTTAAAGATTTGCTTTGCCCGTCTCATGTTCGATGATTCTGTTACCCCTAATGATAATACCTGGGATTATACCATAGGTAATTTGAGGAGACCAATACATGGGAAAAATCATTTAGCATTTATGTTGACACCAACTAGAAAAAAAAATTATATTTGTTAATATATGAATCTGATGTTAATTTTCATTCTATCCTTAACATATGGGTCCGGATCCAAGTCAAACTTTATAGCTCATGGCCACCAAAAAGCTGTCAAGCTCCTCCCCACCCATAATGCACCAACCCCTAACATACCCCAGATCTCATTTGCCGTTTTGCAAATAAGATGTGGCTGCCATTTTAGCTCTCTAATTGTTTTTCAGAGGGACGCTTCTTTGAATTTGTTTCTTAATTCTTATTCTTTTCAGATACTTCCTCCCTTTTTGTACTACACTAGTTATTCTTTATACCATAGTTGTTTACCTTTTCCTTCTAATATATTTTGCGTGTTTTGTGTAATGTATACCATTGTTGGTATCTCTATCGCTCTTTAAAAAAAATCTTTCTTTCCTTATTTTATTCTGTACATCAGGATGTCAGAAAAACTCCCTTCAGGGTTCAAGAAATGTGAAAAAATGTGGGCACAAGTTGCCTTTACTAGATGCGCATTTTCTATGCGTATACGTGTGATGGTGAACCTTTTGAGTTTGGCATTTCAAAAGCTCAGGGCACAAAATAATTCAGTGCACTCCACATGTACAATGAATGCAAAAGCAGTGTCTTTGGTAACTTGGGTGTTGGTGATCGCTGGCGTGTCACCCAAAACGTTGACGTGTGTCATAGGTTCGTCTTAACTGGTAGGTCCTGATCACCTAAAGGTTGAGTGCAGCATATGCTAAAATTTTAATCCATGGACTATTGCTGACCATAAACATAAACTCATACTGAAACAGTTGCTCTCAGCATCTTTTTCTGAAGCAATTACTGGAGCTCAGCCCTCCAAATCCAAAGCTAAGGAGACTATTTTAAAATCTCCCAAACTGTCAGGAACATAAACTCCTCCTTCGGAGGCTCCCAAGAAAAGGCTGAAGTCTGATCCGAAGACTTCTTAGGTAATTTTGATGCCGGGTCCAGCAACTCCTTCGGCTAAGGGTACCTTGGATCCAACTGCTTTACCTAGGACTAGGTACTCTGTTACTGTAGACCCGGTACTGCCTGGAGTTCCATCTCCATTTCTGGAACTCTGACATTCAAAATCCCTTATCATTGGCATCCTGTTCGTCTTCCAGAATTCTAACCAAAGCTATGTGGACAGGATGATGAGATTTCTTATGGTGCAGATTCAGATGGGAGTTATCCCAGCTCCTACCCCTACAGGTCAGGAAGTCATTTGTCCTGTCACTCCACAGATGGATCCTTCTCTGATCCGACCCATTGTTTCAGAGCCCTTGGATCAGAGTCTTCCTGGTCCATCTGATTCAGATCTGTGGTCTTCTCTTCAGATTTATTTATTTATTTGACATTTGTTGACAGGGAAAGTTCACTGCGTCAGAAACATATTTTCAGTTGAGGCCTGGGGAGAAAAGCTCCAGCGGAGAAATAAGATTTTTAAAACAAAGATTATTTGCCATAATAAAACGGTGTAAAATTTTGTACGTACTGTACAGATCCAGGGATATCTGAGTGTACCGGCTCCAAAGTCCTCTGACCCTGGTTGACTCCGAAGTTTTTTGAGCAGATGTTCATCGTGCGTACAGCTGCAGTCATTACAGATGGGTTATCCTGCCGTCAGGCGGGTCCTCGGTCAGCTGAATTCCAAAGTCTAGGTTCGGCGTCGGTTGTCGTTGCTTCTTTCCTGACGTCAGTGCGGCAGGGTTATAAAAGAGGCAGCCGACGCCATTTTCTTCAGTCTTTCTTGCCGCGTGGTGCCCGAAGCAGAAGCAGTTTGCAAGTGCCGGTCGGCCAGCTCCTGAGATTTACGAACAGTATTTCAGCCGAAGTCTTCTTTAAAGCTAAGTACCCCGTTGGGGAAACTTTTCTTGCCTCAGACCGATGTCAGACAAAGTTAATAATTGCATTTCTTGTGGGAAGCAAATACCTCATAAGGATTTTCATTCTTTCTGTATACCTTGCTTAGGGCCAGACCACGACGTCTCGGCCTGCCATTTTTGTGCTAGGTTCAACAAGCGCACTATTAAGCGCCGGGCGGTGTTCGCCCTTCATTATTTTGGCAAAAAATTTAATTATATCATGTCGTCTGATACCCCGACGCCAGTTTTAGGGAAAAGACACAAAGACAAGGACCGACATCCTAGGCCCGCACAGATTACTGAGACCACGCTTAGGCGGACTACAGGTTCTCCGGTTCTCAGCGAGGTGCCTACGCAGCCCCTGACTACCGATGAAACTATTTTACCGGTGTCTTCATTACCCGAGGTCGCAGGCTCCTCGGTCTCCATTCCCACCGCAGATACCGACGCCACTCTTGGTGGGGAAACCGAAGATTTAGTGAGGCCTGCCATTTCTGAAGGCATCTTCAGGCCTACCACCTTCTCTATTAAAGCCTTCACTAAGTCTAAAGCTACCATCAAAACTAAAAAACAGGGCCCTCAGAACTCCTCTCAAGGCCCCATGCCTAAAAAACAGATGCTTAAAATGGCTGAGGATTTGATAACACTCATCAGGGGTTCTCAACCCCACTCTGACAAAAGACCCAGATTGGAGGAAGACTACCCTTCTTCAGACTAGGCTTCTATTACCTCAGACCATTCTGAGGACCAGGATTATGCCTGTTCCCCTTATGAAGACTCTGATGCTGAGGAGTCTATTCCCTCAGTCTTCCCCCCTGAGGACTACTCTTTTGGGGAAACCCTGCATACATTGAGGGAGCACTTCCACTGGGAAGGCTAAGATTACTCAGATTCCAAGAAAAGGCTCAGGGAATTTCTACTGCTCCCCCAGCATGGGCCCCTGGCTAACCCTCCTGTTTTAGATATTTTGGATGATGTGTATGCAGAAGCCAGTCTTAATCCAGATTCTTTACCTCCAGCCCCTGTTAAACCAGACAGGTATTACCGGGTTCCTGATTCCCACCAGTTCCTTTATAAAAGTCATACTGTTGACCCAGAAACTATTTCACAGGGTCCCAAGGGGATAAAGGCCTCTACTGCTAAAAACCCTTTACCTTCAGAGAGAAATTCCAGAGCATTAGAAAGGTGGGGGGAAAAGGTGTATACATCAGCCACTTTAACCATGAGGGCATTAAACTGTCAATTTCATATGTTAAAGTACCAACAGTTTTTGTTATCCCAGCTGAAAAGCAAAATGACACAAACAGAGCAGCCAGATTTGAAAGAGTTGCAGGATTTGTTGCATGGAGCAGAGCAAGTGGGTAAACATACCTTGCAGTGTGGTTTTGATGCTTTAGAGGCCTCATGTAGAGCTGCTGTCACAGGGTCTGTCATACGTAGACATGCTTGGCTCAAAGAGCAAACCTTACCAGATCATGTCAAAGCAAAGTTATTAGATGCACCACTTCAAAAAGATGTATTTTTCGATGTTAAAGCTGAGGATGTACTAAAGAAAATGGAGGAAAAAGCAAAATCTATGCAAACAGTTAAAGATTTCTTGCAGGTGCAACCTCCGCGCTTCAGCTGAAACTGGCCTTCAAAAAATTGGTCCTTTCCAGCCACGGACAGACCTCAAAGGGACAGATACAGACGCCCAAGGGGGTAGAGGACAACCTCAAGGATCTTACAGAGCTAGACAGTGGCAAGCACCAACCCCAGGGGGTGGAGAAGATAGACCACAGTCATTTAGAAAACAGACACAATGACTTCCCCCTATGCCTGCCAAACAAAGCTTTAATGGCAGCACCTTTGGGCCGAAAACTGGCATTATTTTCAAAAAACTGGCACATTGTTACAAAAGACAAATGGATTCTGGACATTATAGACAGAGGCTACAGGTTCCACTTTCACACCCTTCCAAAAATGAGAGGCTTGCCAAACCTGCCACAAAATCAGTGGGCAGAGGCACAAAGACAAATTTCCGCTCTCATGGATATGAAATCAATTCAAGAGGTACCTGCAAAAGAACAAGGGTCAAGGCTTTTATTCCAGACTATTTCTGGTACCAAGGAAGGACAAAGATTGGAGACCCATCTTAGACGTATCCATCCTAAACACATATATACAGGTACCAAAGTTCAAGATGCTCACTTTACAGCAGCTTCTTCCCATGCTGGGCAAGGAGTCTTGGCTGGTAACGTTGGACCTCAAGGAGGCATACCTGCATGTCCCTATCAGACAAGATTGCAGAAGATAACTCAGATTTCTTGCAGGCTCAACCCATTACCAATTCTCTGCATTGCCCTTTGGCTTATCTACTGCACCCAGAGTGTTTACGAAATGCCTGGCAACAGTAATTGCTTTCTGCAGACAACAAGGAATACAAATCTACCCATATCTGGATGACTGCCTGATCCAAGTGGACAGCAAGGACATTCTATTGCAGCATCTGGCATTTGTAATAAAACTGTTAAACTACCTGGGATACACAGTGAACAAAAAGAAATCAAAACTAATACCTTCTCAACAGATAATTTTCCTGGGTGCCAGCTTAAATACAACCACCCAGATGGCCTACCTCACACCAGACAAACAAGGGCAACTGTGTCAATACTTCAACAAAATGGCAACTTTAACCAGACTAACTGCAAGGAAAGTCCTGCAGGGTCTGGGATTCATGGCATCTTGCATTCTACTGATACCATGTGCAAAGCTGCATATGAGGAAACTACAATGGTACCTAAAAAACTTATGGTCTCAACACAGCCACAGCTTGGAAACAATTGTAACACTCATTCCATGCCTTCAAAAGGAATTTTTGTGGTGGGCTCAAGCATGCCAAAGAAACACAGGTCTCCCTTTCTGTTTACCTCAAGTAACTCAAATCATCACAACGGGCGCCTCAGACTACGCCTGGGGAGCACACATGGCAGATCAGTGCATTCAGGGAAAATGGTCCCAAAAAGAAAAGCACCTACACATCAACCAAAAGGAGATGCTAGCCATGCAAAATGCTCTTATGACCTTCAAGGACGTACTGCATCCAGGCCAGCTATTGATAAGGACAGAGACAACACCACAGTCATGTGGTACATAAACAAACAAGGGGGAACTCATTCATACCCCCTGTGCAGGCAAGCCATGACCCTGTGGAACACAGCTCTGGAATTACAAATTCAACTACAGGCACAATTCCTGCCAGGGAAGGAAAACACACTGGCAGACAACTTAAGCAGAAACATGACAGACCCACACGAATGGAAGTTGCATCCTCAAGTCTTCTCAAAGATAACTCAGGCATGGGGACAGCCAGACATAGATCTATTTGCTACCCACAGAAATTACCAGTTGAAAAAATTTTGTTCAAGGACCGATCATCCACAGGTCTGGAAAGGGCACTCTCCTTCAAATGGACAACATTGACAGTCTATGCCTTCCCGCCTCTTCCTCTACTGACCAAAGTTCTATTAAAAACCAGAGCAGAGAGGCCACAAATGATTCTCATTGCTCCAGACTGGCCACGACAACACTGGTATCCTCTCCTAAAGAGCCTGTCACACTCACCACTATGGATCCTACCTCTAGTTCCTCTTCTGCTGTCCCAGCACAACTACAAAACCCTTCACAGCCAGCTCAAAACCTTAAATCTAGCTGCATGGAGAATACCTTAATTTCCCAACAGACTCTCCTCTCCAAGGAGGTTCAGGATGTCATCTTGGAGGCCAGAAGACCCTCTACTAGAAAAACCTACTCCGCCAAATGGAAACATTTTTGTTCCTGGAATCAAGAAAAGGGCCAGAATCCTCGGGTAATAAATATACCTCAAATTTTGCAGTACCTAGCTGAAATGTTAAACAGAGGCCTTTCCTTCTCCTCCATCAAGATCCACGCTTCAGCCATTTCTGCACAATACAATGCAGACCCTCCTTTATTCTCACATCCTCTATTAAGGCAGTTCCTCAGAGGGGCAAACAATATAAAACCCCCACGGAAACCACCAGTCCCAGCTTGGGACCTCAACTTCGTATTGGAAAAGCTGACCCTACCTCCCTTTGAACCAGCTTCTTCTGCAGAGCTACAATACTTGTCGTGTAAAACAGGCTTCCTTCTGGCTATTACCTCAGCATGCAGGGTTTCAGAGCTACAGGCCCTCATGGCTGTGCAACCATTCATAATTTTCCATCAGGACAGAGTTTCCTTAAGAACCAACCCTACCTTCATGCCAAAGGTAATATCCAGTGTAGCTTTGAATCAGACTATTCATTTGCCTACCTTTTATCCAAATCCACAGAACAAAGTAGAAAGACTACTGCATTCTTTGGACATTCAGACAACTTCATTATTACTTGGACAGAACAAAGTCATTCAGGAAATCTGAGCAGCTATTTGTGTCCTATGCTACAGGTGCTCAAGGAAAGGCTATTTCCAAACGGACAATTTCAAAATGGATAGCCCACTGCATACGCTTTTGTTATTCATTTCATGAGAAATCTGTGCCTGTATACATCAGATCCCACTCCACCAGGGCTACAGCTACCTCTACAGCTTTCCTCAGGGGGGTCCCTACCAAGGACATTTTGGAAGCAGCTACTTGGGGTTCAGTGCACACTTTCTCCAAGCACTACCACCTTCCCCTATACTCTAAATCTAGAGCGGGCTTTGCCACAGCAGTCCTGCAGGGCCTCCTAGCCCCTCCTAGTTCCACTTAGTACCTACCACCCTTACTTAGCTTTGGGATTCTTCCTATCTGTAATGACTGCAGCTGTATGCACGATGAACATAGTACAGTTTTGTACCTACCATAAATGTAGATGTTCCGAGTGCTCATACAGCTGCAATCCAGGTTACCCTCCCTCCATCCCCTCTTAGGACAGGCCTCATGACAAACACCTTTATCATACAACCTATGTGGGGTATTCTTTTATGGTGTATTTGCTTGCAGTTACTGTTTTTGATTTATCTACATTGTATGTTTGCATAATATAATGTTTTGCCTTCCTTCTGGGGGCACCTGACATCTAGGGCAAGAAAAACTGAAGAAAATGGCGTTGGCTGCCTCTTTTATACCCCTGCCGCACTGACGTCAGGGAAGAAGCGACGACAACCGACGCCAGACCTAGACTTTGGAATTCAGCCGACCGAGGACCCGCTTGACGGCAGGATAACCCATCTGTAATGACTGCAGCTGTATGAGCACTCGAACATCTACATTTATGGTAGGTACAACACTGTACTTTTCTACCCCTCAGAGCTTTGGCACTGGACAGATCTGCTCCATCTTCTGCCCCAGATAGCTTGCCTTCAGGGATAAGAGTCAAAAGGCCAGAAGCCCAGCGTCTCAGCTCTGTCTTTCTTCTGCCTGGAGTGTTCTGCCTTTGAGGTGGTGAAGAGGGTTTTCTCCACTCCAGAAGAATGGACAGATCCTAACCCCTCTGATATTCCTTCTGGATTCCAGATGCATCTGCACATTGGACAGCATCATTCTACTCCACAGGAACTGCCAGCCCAAAGTTTCCAGACCCCACCCATCAGAGTTTCACTATCTCTTCCGATACTTCACCAGAGCATCCCAATTAGGAAGTCCCTAGGAAGAGGAAGTGCAAAAGGAGGCACTTGGACTCCTGTCAGGAGTCCGTCACCAAGGATGCTGATTTTATGTGGTGATTGTGGGGACCCCTCCTGAAGAAGTCTCATTTGGAGGCATTCTTGAGATCCTTAGAGAGGTGCTTGGTCCTCTGTGAATACTTCCCCAGAAGAGTCGGTATTCCTGGATGTCTTTGGAGCTAGCCCATCTTCCTCCTGGGTTACTCCGCCAACCAGTAAGATCATTGAATTGATCTCTAGGCAGGCGTAGAAGGAACCTGACTCAGTTGAGCCAGTCCCCAAGAAACCAGATCGGATTCTGGCTCCACCAGCAGGTAAGGAATTCTGGAATGAGGGGGTGCTCGTAGATGCTGTGTTTGTGGCGGCGGCCACCATGAAGGAACTTGCTGAGTAGAGTTAGTCTGTCCATCCCCCTAACAGGGAGTCCAGGGCATTGGACAGATTTGAGAAGCATGTGTATGCTTCAGTGACCTTTACCCTTCAGTCGCTGAACTATTGGGCGTACTTTGAGACTACAAAGGGGCTTGATAAAGGATTTTTCAAAATTCCTTGCCAGGACCACTACTGCTGAGGCTCAATTTTCTGTGGCTTCACAGTTGGCTACCCTTCAGTCTATTTAAAATTCTTCCATGAGGCTTATCTCACATGCAGCTGAATGCGGGTTCAGACATTTCCATCAGGGGACATATGTGGAGGTGTTTGTGTGATTTTGCAGAGCCCTTCAAGTCTTCGTTCGTCAGTGCACCTTTTGACGGCAGTTCACTGTTTGGCCCAAAAGGGAAGGGGCACACTCTTCAGGTGTGAAAAAGATGAAAAGACCCTTTCTGCAGTGAGTGTATGTGTTTTGATCCCCCAAAGATCCTTTTCAAGGAATCAATGAGGGTGGTCAAAGATGTGGTTTGGGAAGTCCCAGGGCCCTTTCCAAGATCCATGTGGAGATAGTTCCCCAGGGGCAGAGGGAGGACTTTGCATGGATGACTATGCCCATGCAGCAGAGGAGACCCGCAGAACCAAGGGTCCAGGGATTCTTTCTCCGGTAGACCCTATCAGTGCTTCTGAAAGCAGGCCCGATTGTCCCCCTCTGGAGGTAATCGGGGATCAATTATGCTTGCACCAGAGAGCCTGGCTAGAGATAAAAGATACATGGGTGCAGTGGATTATTTCCAAAGGTTTTATAATTCCATTTTCCTGTCACCTCCACCTGTATACAAAATTCCCGATGTTCTACCCAGTCAGAGGAAAGCAGAAGCATTAGAAATACAAAAGCTGCTAGAAGAGAGTCCTCCAAGATGTCCCACCTGACCAGATAGAATCCGGAACTTACTCAAGCCTGTCTTAAGTGCAAAAAAAAACAAGGGGACTGGAGATCAATTTTGGATCTCAACAACTTGAGCAAATCAGTTTGACATGCACAGTTTTGGATGGTCATGGTTCAGTCCATTCTGCCCCTTCTTGGGGAAGGACAACTGGATGTGTTCGGTAGACCTTCAGACCTTCAGGATGTATACTATCACATAAACATGAACAGACAGTCCAGAATTTATCTATGCTTCTGGCTGGGAGCCAGTCATTACCAGTTCAAAGCACTGCCCTTTGGCCTCACCACAGCCCCGAGGGTGTTCACCAAAAGCATGGCAGTGGTAGCAGCCCACTTGAGACTGCAGGGATCGAGTGTTTCCGTACTTAGATGACTGACTCGTTACTACCCAGACCAGGCATCCACTAATAAGATCAAGAGATGCATACCCCAGGCTTGTTCTTGTCTCAGGATATCCATAAATTCCAACAAATCTTAGTTATAACAGAATCAAACATTGGAATTTATTTACAGGGGCGATGTTCAACACAGTATCAATAACAGCTTCTCTTCCTCTAGCAAGAGTGCAGACGGTCAGATTCCAGGTCACGAAAATAGTTCACAGTACCAAAATTTCAGACCAGTTAATCCTTCAAGTCTTGGGGTCAGTATCAGCTGCCATAATTTTAGTTCCCCTAGCAAGATTTCATATGAGAATTCTTCAGTGGATGTTAGCAGCACAATAGTCGATTCTTTATCATTGCATGTTGGCCCAAGTAAGAATCACTCAGGCATGCAAGCGATACCTTTTGAGGTGGATTCAGTCAGATCAAATACTTCAAGGTCGCCCTTTCGTTTTCCTCAACGCAAGGCTGCAATGAACACAGTCACTTCCCAGATGGGGTGGGGGTGGGCACTTCTTGGGGAAAACGGTCCAAGGCACTTGGTCCCTGAAAGAGGCCAATACATGCGCATCAGTGTCTGGGAAATGAGAGCAGTGCTCTTAGGGTTGCAGGCCTTCCAAGACTCTCTTTCCAGACAGTTGCAATTCAGAGTGACAGTATGTCAGTAGTTTGGTACATCAACAAACAAGAGGAACCAAGTCTTACCCCTTTTGTCAATAAGCCAGAGTGTGGCAATGAGCAATCTCATCCAACCTGTTTTCGATAGCAGTGCGCGTTGCAAGGAAGTCCAGCGTGATAGCAGACAAATTGGGCAGGTTCATTCTACTACCTCTCGAGTGATCTCAACATGAATGTGACGGAAATAATTTTCCATTGAAGAGGCCAACCTTACTGCAATATTTCTGCTTCTCCCCTAAACCAGTGCAGTAGCTGCTTTATCCTGCCCCCCCCCCCCGGTGAGTCACCAAGGGACACTTTACTCCACGATGGGTCCCCTGGTCTCCTTTATACTTCTCCTTCAACTCCATTGATCCCTAGATTTCTGCAGAAAACTACCAGGTTGAAGAGCAGAGTCCTGCACATTGCACCGTACTGTTCTTGAAGTTGGCTGTCCTTCCTTTGGCCCCATCTACTTTACCCACCTTTGATTCTGGACCCAATTCCAGATCTTCTGCCTCGCCTGATAGGCATGATTCATTCAGATATCCTAAACCTCAAGCTAATAGCATGGTTTCTCCAATTCTTTTAATAGCCAGACGACCGATGCTCTCTTCCCCTGTCCATCGCATACCTTTATCTTCCCATAAGGCTTCTACAAGAAAACTTTACAGAAGTTAAATGAAAAAGGTTCATATTTTGGGCAAAGCAGAAGTCTATTGACCCCTTCTCAACTCCTGTACAAAGTGAATTTGAATTTTTGGCAACAATCTTTAATGCAGGAGGTAACTTCTCAGTAATTTAGTTGTCGGCAATCTCTAATTTTCATGTTGGGCTTCATCTAATCTTTGTAAAGCCTTTTTGAGAGGCAGCCTTCTGCTGTGAGATCTCCATATAAAGATTGTACTCCACCGTGGGATTTAAATCTGGTGCTGCAAGCCTTAATTCATTCTCCCTTTGAACCAGCAGCTAAATGTGATCTTTAATTCCTGATCTGGAAAACTATCTTTTTAGTCACCATTACCTCTGCTAGAAGAATTTCAGAACTTCAAGCATTCTGTAAACCTCCCTACTTGAATTTTCATAAGGATAGAGTTTCATTACGTATCAGTGCTTCTTTCCTTCCTAAGGTGGGTCAGAATCCAGTATTAACCAGGCCATTAATCTGCCAGTTTTCTTTACTAAATTTGCAAAGAAGGGTGAATATATGTTAAATTTATTGGGTGTCCACAGGCAATTGCATTTTTACCTACACAGAACGAAAGAAATTAGAAAGAGCAATTATTTGTGTTGTTTGCAGTTTCTAAACAAGCAAAATTAGTTACAAAGGTAACTTTAGCCAGATGGCTAACGGATTTAAATATCATTTGTCTACAACAAATTGGGTTTATCATTACCAAAACCTCTAAGAGCTCATTCAACTAGGTCCATGGCAAATTCTTTAGTGTGCCTATCTAGGGTTTCCATGGATGATGTATGTGTAGCTGCAGCTTGGGCCAGTCCTCATATCTTTATTACTCATTACAAACTAGACCTAGTGTCAAGGGGAAGAGCAGACTTTGGCTCAGCTGTGCTCAGGAATATCCTTCTTTAGAATCCACCCTAGAATTTAGGTAGCTGAGAACTGTCCCATATGTTGAGGATAAAATGAAAGTTGACAATGTCGGATAAAGAAGTTATATACTTTCCATAATGTTCTATCTGTGTTGTCCATTTTCATTTTTCCTCAACTCCCCACCCACCAACCCCTCTGTTTTAATGTTGGACTTCTGGGAGAACGAGACATTATAAGGACACCACTGTGTCCCATGTTGAGCTCCAGATAATGGATTCTTCTGTTAGGAATATTATATTAATATTTCCTTGTCATCTAGCAAACAAGATTTGAGGTATGTTAGGGGTTGCTGCATTATGGGTCGGGAGGAGCTCGAGAGCTTTTTGGTGGCCACAAGCTTTAGTAATGGCTGAGTTGCATCTGAGGATCGGATCCAGACCCATATGTTGAGGAAGAATGAAAATGGACAACAAAGATGGAATATGGTAAGTACATGACTTCTTTTTTTCTAGTAGCAGGTTTTCTTGCTTCCATTAATACCTGCTGCACATCCTCATAAATAGGTGACTAAAGAGGATTAAGACCCTATTATCCAGGCAGTCAGTTGAAGTTGATTGGGTAGGGGTGCATCAAACACCCCCTGAGCTTGTGTGAGTAGATCCATTCTGTGGGAAAGCTTTTGGTGATGGCCTCTGGCCATTTGCAAAAAGAAGAGAGATCCACTGTTGCCTGGAACAGAAGGGAGTTACCACAGTGATCTTGGGAGAATCCTTCTGAATCTTCATATGTACTGTGGAAAGGGTGGAAAAACCCAAGAACATTCCTGTCCAAAGAAAAGAAAATCCATCTGTCTTCCAGGCCTTCTTGCATGGAGTCCTGGCGCAGAATCTTGCTAGTAGATTGCCCAGAGGAGGAGGCAACTAGGTCTACTTGAGTAATTCCACACCTTGGGCTGTATTACAAACGGTTTTAGGAAGGAAAGATCCAGAAATTATCTCTAAGCATTTTCTTTCTTTGGTGCTAAAACATCTTTGAATAAAAAGGAAAACTATCCCAACCTGTGAAGGAGGAACACCCCTGGGGTCAGTGTGTTGAAGGAAGGTAGGAATAGAATCCTGGCTTGGAAAGGAGGGATTTCCTCTCACTGCCATCTGTAACTTTGTTGAATGATTTACAGAACCCATTTTTCTGAAACTTAATCTGTTGCCAAAGAGAAAAGCAGAGATTTCAGACTTTCTGGAAGGGAAAGGGTTTACCCGGGGAGGGGGCTAACAAGGTTCCTTATATAGTATTTCTGATTTGATGGACTGCCCTTGGTTTTTGTGGGGATTCCTAAATTATTTTAGGAGCCCCACCGTGGCCATTTCTTCTTTAACATCTGTTAGCATTTTGATGAGACTCTTTATTTTGTTTTTGACCAAACTGGATGAGGTGCTAGAGAGAAAATCTTAGAAGTCATCTACATCAGTTTTCCCCTTTCAATACACTTTTTGATAACCCCTGCAGCAAAGGAACATTTCAAAACTTTTCTCACCTTTAATGTGTCCTCTATAACCTGTACAGTTCAATTGAAAAACGAACAAATCTGTTAGGGGAAAAAAATGTAAAAAAAAATAAAAAAAACTTACGATAAGCTGGTTATGTAAGTGTGCACACCCTTAGATTAATACTTTATTGAATCACCTTTTAATTTAATTACAGGATTCAGCCTTCTTGGGTAGGAGTCTATCAGCATGGCACATCTTGACTTGGCAATATTTGCCCACTCTTCCTTGCAAAATGCTCCAAATCTGTCAGGTTGTGAGGACATCTCTTGTGCACAGCCCTCTTCAGGTCACCCCACAGATTTTCTATTGAATTTAGGTCTGGGCTGTGGCTGGGCCATTCCAAAACTTGTGTTCCATGGTATATCCAGTGCTGTGGAAAACTTTTTGTACCCTTCTCCTGACTGATGCCTTTCAACAATGAGATCCCTTCAATGCTTTGTGAGTTCTGTGCGAACCATGGATTTTGCTGTAGCAGGCAACTTGAGTAAATGTCAGGAAATACCCTACTAGGACAGCTGAACTTTGTTTGAGGTTAATCAGAATTTCTTTAATTGATGGCAGGTGTGTACCCAAGAAGACTGAATGCTGTAATTAAATCAAAAGGTGCTTCAACAAAGTATTAGTTGAATGGTGTGTACACTTATGCAGCCACCTTATTGTACTTTTTAAATTTTTTTTATAGTTTTTCCCCTAACAGATTTGTTTTTCAGTTGAATTGTACAGGTTATAGGTCACATTAAATTTGGGAAAGGTTTTGAAATGATTTATTGTAGTCTCATTTTTTCATATCACAGAAACCTGGCATTTTAACAGGGGTGTGTACACTTTTTATATCCACTGTAAGTATAATGACAGCCCATTAAAACACAAATTCCTATCTTAAAAATATAGTTCCTAAACTAGAAAGCATGATAAAATTTCATTTTTTTTAAATGTGGAAGGTTCCCCCCAAGCAAAAAACATCTGAAGTTATTAATCTTCTTCCTATTCATCACTGATGGGTTCGGTTCCGAGCTCTCGAAACTGAGTCGGCCTTGTACCAAGCTTGCATGCACCAAAAACTCTCAAGCTAAGCTGCTACCCAAAATGCCCTTTGCTCAGTTACCCCAGATCCTGTTTGCCGCACAGCCATATAGCAGCATTTCACCAAGCTCTCCAGCAAAGTGCTTTTTTCTTAAAGATTTAATAGTTTGAAAGTTTTTTCTTCCTTAAAACTTGTTCTATATTGCTACTGCTCTACCCACAGGTATTTCTCTTACCATTGTTGGTAATTTCTTGGTGTATCTAACTTTCTACCTTTACGATATCTTGTTACCATTGTTGGTATTTACTTTTTCTCTCCTCCATTTCCTCTCTTTCCTCTCTGTCTCTTGTGTGCACGAGTGTGTTTGGAATGTCTGAAAAGAAGGGAACTACGGGATTAAAACACTGCTCTTCTTGCAGTGGTAAACTGCCGAATAGTGACCTCCATGAGGAATGTGTTTACTGTTTGGGTTTCCGCATTTGTCGGCGAAACCCCGTGTGATATCTGTGCTAGTTTCAGTCAGCGGATGCTGAATGAATGTCATAACAAACTTATTTTAAAGGGCCTGCTTGCTTCTCCTTTCTTGGAGGCCATTTCTGCAACGGAGGTCTCACCCCCTCCTGCTTCGGATAAGAAATGTCCTTGATCGGACTCTTCTTCACCGGCTGGTGACAGAGGTAAAGGTCATAAATTCAAGGCCCATAAGTCGTCTGAACACCGTTCTGCCTCCTCTGTGCCAGCTACTACATCGGCTCCGAGCCCAGCTCTAATGAAGTTTACACCGGCACCAGCAGTTACGGCACAGCCTACATCTTCGATACCGACCAGTATGACATTCTTCTATAACGACCAGTATGACGTCTTCGATACCGACCAGTATGATGTCTTCGATAAAGACTAGTCTTTCCATTTCTTTATCGGCACAGACTTCGCCCGTTTCGACCCCGTTATCAGTTCCGACAACATCAGAACTGTTCCTATCTACCCTGTTATCGGTTCCAACAATGACATCGGAACTGTTCCTATCGTCCACTCCTATAGTAACTTCTGGTCCGAGCCCTTTCACGGTTCCAACCATACCGTTATTACCTGTAGCAAAATTGGAATTGTCGGTGCCATTCTGCGACACACCACAGACCCGATACTCATCCAATGTGGACACGTTTGCCGGACAAGCCTGCAGCCCCTTTCTGGACCAGCCTGACTCCCTTTCAGGTGCATCGGTAAGATCCACCAGGAGCCTTTCTGAATTGGATGTGGTGTGACTTTTTGATCAGCTGCTGACTGCTAGGGGAATCTCAAATCCACCTATACCCTATCCCAGTCTTGGCTTTGGGTCCATTTCTCCAGCAACCCTTACTTACTCTCCTCTCTTGGATCACTCTGTTCCGAGGCTCATCTACCCAACTGTTAACAGAGGAATTCCTTCCTCTGCGATGACAGCAACTCTGGCTGAGGTTCCGAGATACTTTTGGGTGCCACCCTTCCTCAATCTCATGTGTGGGGGGTTGAGGTCCCAGTGTTTCCAACTGTTTTGTTGGCCCCAACTTCAGAGCAGAGGGTGACTACTGCCCCAAGCTTGATTGAAGCTCCATCCTTGGGGGCGGACCATCTAGAGCAGGGTGTGACCCTGGTTCCAATTTAGTCTTCTTCAGTTCCGGGCTCCCATTCTTCTTTGGGCAGGCCTGCTTTCCAGGTGATGGAGAGGGCTCTTGCTGCTAGCAATTCTCCACAGTTGGTTATTCCCCCAGTTCCCTCTGAGCCGCAGCTGTCAAAGTCCACCCCCCCCCCCCCAGGACTCAGGGAGCGCAAGGCCCGGGAGACCCCTGTTCAGGGCATTTCACTTTCAGAGTCTTCTTCGGATGTTCCCACTGAAGAACCCCCTTGGAAACAGGTGTGTAAGAAGAGACGCACACTCCCCAGAGGAGTCAGAGGATACGGACTACGATGATAGGGAAGGGTCTCCACGGTCGCCCCCTGACTGTCTCCTTTGGGACATCATGGAGATCTTGAAACAGGGGAGTGACTGGAAATCCTCAACCCCTTCCTCAGAGGAATCCATATTCCTGCAAGCCTTTTGCTCTCGGCCCTCTACTTCTTCGGTGATCCCCCCTGCCAGTGAACTGGTTCATCAGACAAAGTTCTCTCCCCTCCGGAGGATCAACCCCATTGGTCCAGAGGCTTGCCAGTGGACGCTATGGTGGTGGCGGTTGCCACGAAAAAGGACTTTGCAGAAGAGAGTCCTGCTGGTTCACCCACCCAACAGAGAGTCCCGGGCAGTGGGCAGGTTAGGGAAGCGAGTCTTTGTGTCAGAGACCTTCGCGTCAGCGACCTTCGCGGTTAGGTCTCTGAACTTTATGGCACATTTTACAAGGCTCCGGAGAGATCTTATCTCCGAACTCTCCGGAACTCTCACGGGTCAAGTATCGGATGTAGCACGAGATAAGGTTGCTTCCCAACTTGCCACCCTAGAATCCATATCTAATTCATCCATGAGGTTGCTGTCACACGCAACCGAAGGAGCAACTAGAGCTGCGGGTGCAGGTGTGGTCATGAGACGTCACGCCTGGATGTGCATCTGTGACCTTGCGGACTCCTTCAAGTCTTCCTTTCTAAATGTCCTTATCGAGCCTCAGCTCTGTTTGGTGCGAAGGTCAAGGATACACTAGCCAGGTGCGAGCAAGACTGGAAGACCTTGTCTGCTGTTGGCCTACGTATTTCCAAACCTGAGCGTTCATTCTGCAGAAACCAGAGGAGTGGAAAAATGTGGCACAAGAAGTCTCAAGGTCCTTTCTGAGATGCACATGGTGAGGACTCCTGTAGAGGCAGAGGGGGTTCCAATAATGGAAGACGCCCCTTTCAGGGCAGAGGGGGTCCCTGGAACCAGGGCCCCAGAGATTCCTTCTCAGGTAGACAATATCAGCGTTTCTGAGGCTCTGCCCAATTGCCTTACTCTGGAAGCAGTCGGGGCACGTTTCTCTCTGCACCAAGATGCCTGGCTGTTTATTACGAATGAGCAGTGGGTGTAGAGAATCATTACCAGAGGCTACCATATTCCACTAATCTCCTATCCAAGACCTCCGAAATCCCCTCCCGATGTTCCACCCAGTCAAAGGGAGGAGGCAGCTTCCGAGATACGAAAGCTACTTCAAAAACGATCCATCCAAAAGGTTCCCCCTCAGATCAGTGCAGATCAGGCTTTTACTCAAGATTCTTTAGTGCCAAAGAAAACAGTGGACTTGGAGGCCCATTCTGGATCTCAGTCATCTAAACAAAATAGTAATTCAGACCAAGTTCCGCATGGTCACGTTTCAATCCATCCTCCCCTATCTGCAGGAGGGTGTGTGGATGTGTATTACCATATCAAGATGGACAAGCACTCCAGGAGCCTCCTTCTCTTCCAGCTGGGCGCCAATCACTATCAGTTCAGAACCCTGTCTTTCAGTCTCACGACTGCCCGCAGAGTGTTCACGAAATGTCTGGCAGTGGTAACAGCTCATCTGAGACTTCAGGGATTCCAGGTGTTTCCATATCTGGATGATTGGCTCCTCTCCACCCCCACCAAGCGTCTCCTGGTCAGGGCCGTCCGCTACACCATGCTCCTAGTGGAGTCATTAGGCATCACCATACACTTTAAGCAATCAACCCTCCATCCATCACAGCAGCTGGAATTCATAGGGGCAATATTCAACACGCAGTCTTGCCTAATTTCTCTTACTCCCCACAGACTTCAGAGACTCAGGGCACAAGTTCAGGTGATACCCTGCCAAAGCACGGCGTCTGCAAGGGAGGACTCTTCAAGACTTAGGATCTATGGCCGCAGCCATTCCCATAGTCCCCTTAGCCAGGTTACACATGAGATTACTACAGTGGTTCCTTCAGCCCCAATGGATACCCAATCTTCACCCCCTGAACTCAGATTCTCATCACCAACATTTGCAAACAAGATCTCCTCTGGTGGATGCATACAGACGAAAATCTTTAATGTCGTCCCTTCCAGGTTCCACAGCCCAGCGCCACGGTGACCACAGATGTTTCCCTGATGGGGTGGGGGAGCCACTTCCAGGGAAAGTCAGTCCAAGGCACGTGGTCCGATGTAGAGGTCAATTTGCATATCAATGTCCTGGAGTTAAGAACAGTGCTGTTGGCATTGCAGGCTTTTCATCCGCTTCCATCCGGAACGATTGCTGTCCAGTCGTACAACATGTCCGTGGTCTGGTACATAAACAGGGAGGGACTAAGTCTTACCCCCGTTGTCGCGAAGCCATGAGAATTTGGCAGTGGGCGATAGCTTCCAACCGCTTCCTGATCGCAATGCACATCCCAGGGAGCTCCAACGTGATTGCAGACAGACTGAGCAGATGCATACTTCATCTGCACGAGTGGTCTCTCAACCCGAGTGTGGCGACGGAAATTTTCAGTCGCTAGGGCCAGCCATACTGTGACCTTTTCACCTCCCCTTCAAATGCGAAATGCAGCAGCTACTTTGCCCTCTTTCCCCCTCCCGGGCAGTCACCAAGAGACGCTCTAGTCTACGATTGGCCCACGGGTCTCCTTTATGCTTACCCTCCTGATTACCCTCTTTCTGCGGAAGGTGATTCTGTTGAAAAGCAAAGTGATCCTCATTGCCCCATTTTGGCCTTGTCAGGTGTGGATGTCCTTCAAGAATGCAACTGCAGTTAAAACATGTGGGTTGTCCTGCCTCAGGCAGCCCTCGGTCGGCCGGATTCCAAAGTCTGGGTTCGACGTCGGCTGATGTCGCATTTCTTTCCGACGTCAGAGCGGCTGGAGTACATAAGCATCAGCCGACGCCATTTTCTTCAGTCTTTCTTGCCGCGCGGTGCCCGAAGCAGAAGCAGTTCGCAAGTGCCGGTCGGTCAGCTCCTGTATTCTTCGATACCGAAGTCATCAAAAAAGCTAAGTACCCCGTTGGGGACCTTTTCTTGCCTCAGCCGATGTCAGAAATTACTGAAAAAGTTAACAATTGTCTTTCTTGTGGTAAACAAATACCTCATAAGGATTTCCACTCTTACTGTCTTCCTTGCCTGGGCCCAGACCACGACGTCTCTGCCTGTGTAGCCTGTGCTCGCTTCAACAAGCGCACTCTCAGGCGCCGGGCGGAGTTCGCTGAAGATTTTTCACGATAAATTTGCTTACACCATGCCGTCGGATCTTCCGACATCGCAAACTCCCAAAAAGCGAAAAGACCGGGACCGACATCCTCGGCCCGCATCTACCACTGACTCCACGCCAAAACCTAGCGCGAGTGCTCCGGTTCCCTCTGAGACTGTCTCTCCACTGCTCCGAACCGAAGACACCGCATTACCGACGACTCCAATTCCGGACATCACTCCGCCAGTTATCAATTTTCCTCCGGATACCGAAACCGAGGAAATGCCCGAGACCATTGCTGTAGACAAGGTCACTCCTGCACGTGGAGCTGCCAGGCCTCCTATGGCCATGTCTATTAAGGCCTACACTAGGGCTAAGGCAGCCAGCAAAACAAAGCATATTACTTCTAAATCCTTACCTCAGCCTACTCCAGAGACACAAATTATGTCCATGGCTGCTGATTTAATTTCCATGATTAGAGGTTCACAGGCCCATCCTGAGAGAGGATCCCAGCCTCCTTCTGATAAAAGGCCTCGGGTTGAACCCTCTGACCCTATTCCTTCAGATGAAGATTCTGAGGGCTCTGTCCACTCTGATAGCCAGGAAGAGCTCTTCCAGACCTATGAGGACTCTGATGCAGAAGATTCCATCCCCTCGGCCTCCCCTCCTGAGGATATTTCTTTTGGGGAAGTTCTGCACACCATGAGGGAACATTTCTAGTGGCAAGGTCAGGAATATTCTGATTCTAGGAAACGCCTTAGGACTTTCCTTAAGAAGCCCCAGCACAGGCCCTTAGCTATTCCTCCTGTACTTGATGTTCTGGATGATTTATATTCTGACTCTAGTGCTACCCTGATTCTCTTCCTCCTGCTCCAGCCAAGCCAGACAGGTATTACAGGGTCCCAGAAACTCATTCCCATTTATTCAGGGCCCATACTGCTGATTTGGAAACTATTTCACAGGGGCCTAAAGGAGTTTCAGCCTCCACCTCTAAAAATCCATTGCCCTCCAACAGGGAAGCTAGGTCATTAGAGGGATGGGGCAAAAAGGTTTACACATCCACTACCTTATCTATGAGAGCTTTAAATTGCCTTTTTCATATGTTACAATATCAGGATTACCTGTTAGAAGATTTACAAAAAACATTAGCCACTCCTGATCCTTTAGACAGCCAGGCAAGAAACCCTTTCTTCACCTGTTCGGGATATTATTTTGGCTTCTCATAAACCATCCACCAGAAAACATTACAAGGATAAATAGAAAAGATTCTCTATTTGGTCACGTAATCAGGAGCTAGACACGTTCGCAGCCCCTGTGGCCACTATTCTTCATTATTTGGCTGAGCTGTTCGACAAAGGTGCCTTGGCTCCTACTATCAGAGTCCATCTAGCAGCTATTTCCAACTTCCGTAACGGGCCTGAAGGAGTACCACTCATCTCCTCTCATCTTTGCAAGACCTTCCTCAAGGGTATTTTTCACAGCAGGTCTCCCATTAGACAGCTGGTGGAGGCATGGAATTAGTCCTGAGTTCTGCAGGCTCTTTCTCTGCCCCCGTTTGAGCCGGCTGCCACCTGTGACCTAAACTTCTCATCTTGGAAATCCTTATTCCTGGTGGCTATAACTTCAGCAAGAAGAATTTTGGAATTACAAGCGTTGTGTATCAAGAGCCCTTATCTGATCTTTCATAAGGACAGAGTATCACTTCGAACTAACCCATCCTTTCTCCCTCCCCAAAGTGGTTTCTGACTTTTCCATTAACCAGTCCATTGAGCTCCCTGTGTTTTTCCCAAATTACTCGAACAAGGGAGAATACTGCCTACATTCCCTGGATATTCGTAGACAGTTACACTTTTATCTGGACAGAACTAAATCATTCTGCAAGTCAGACCTGCTTTACATTTCCTTTGCAGACCCTAGAATGGGAAGTGCAGTATCAAAAGTTGCTTTGTCTAAAGGGCTCAGGGTTTGCATTTCCTTCACATATTTACTTACGGAGGGATCTAAGCCGGGCCAAATCAAAGCTCACTCAACTAGGGCTGTTGCAGCATCTGTTGCCTTCCACTCTAGGGTCTCCATGGATGACATTTGTGCAGCTGCCATTTGGGCTAAGCCCCACACCTTTATCAAGCATTACAAATTGGAACTGATCTCCAGGGGAAGAGTGGCCTTTGGCTCAATGGTTCTCAGGAATGTTCTTCCTTAAGGGCCACCCAGGTTCTCCAAGTAGCTGGGGACTCTGTCCCATCAGTGATGAATAGGAAGAAGATTAACAACTTCAGATAAAGATGTTATGTCTTACCATAATGTTCTGTCTGAGTTGTTGATCTTCTTCCAGTCATCACACCCTCTCACCGACCCTCTCCTAAGGTTCCTGGTGGATCTTTTGGGTCTTTGTGGTGTATTAGGGTTTCTGCGCAGAGATGGCCTCTGGCTTATTCCTTCTCTATATGTTGCATGCAGACTCGATCCGCTGTAACTGGGAAAAGGGCATTGTGGGTAGCAGCTTAGCTTGAGAGTTTTTGGTGCACTCAAGGTTGGTATAAGTCTGACTCTGTTCCAAGGGCTTGGAACCGAACCAATCAGTGATGACTGGAAGATCATCAACAACTCGGATGGAACGTTATGGTAAGACATAACTTCTTTTTATCTGCCCAGCAAAGGAACAGCTCAAGCTGACCATTGATCTGCAGAAGCATGCAAAAAACGTTGTCTTCAATGGCTGGAATGTTAAGGGCATGGTTCCCAAACATGTCTTTTTATTAGTCAGCTCAGCTTGAGCTGACAAACTGGGCATGTGGAAGGTGTCTTGAAGCTTTGGAAAACTGGTCAGCTATTGTATCCTGACAAGGATATATAACCTATATGGTTAAGGCTTGTACAGCAGTGATCAATGTGATGAATATCAGCACTTCCCACAGTAGGTAACCATGTTGGAGGTCGCAGAGGCACACACCCCCCCCCCCCCATACACACATACACAGTAAAACACATGCACGTGTGCACTACTTACCCCATACCAGTCCTTGTTATCAGATCATTAACAGTGTCCCTTTTTCCCTGTCCATTTAATTCGGGGATGATTACAGTTTGTCTACAATGACAATCATTTGAGTATCACACTTCATATTTGTCAGTAAAGTCATGCTAAGGTAAAAGCTTACAAGGTTGGGAGAGGTATACCTAATGATGTCCTTCCATGATTACTGTTGCAGTATTAATATCCTTGGAAGGATATCCCATAGGATATCTGTACATCTGGCCCTTATACCAAAGACTGGGTGCCCACATCCTAAGCCGTACATCTTTAGTATGACCTCAACCCAGTGGAGCCAGTGGTACAAATGGGACATACTTATGCAGAATATCTCAGAAATTTCTTGCCATCAGCCAAGACCTGAACTCATGCTTCAGCTTTGGTTTGCCAGCCTTTGCTGTTCATGCCTTTTACTTTGCTGTTGGGTAGTTAAGTATATCCATTATGGACTTTCCTCTTTCAGTTGTATTTTCATAAGTTTTGTACATGTTATAGAAGGAAGAAAATGTGATTGTGGGATTAAGATTCCTCATGGGGATCATATTAAATGTTTGTTTTGTCTGGGTGCTGGGCATGATTGCAAGGATCACTTTGTAGTCTTGTGTCTTCTACAAGTTTCTGGTTCTTAAGATAATTTTTTAAAATTATCCTACCCCAGCCATTGCGGTTAATGGTAAGTTCTGTTCACTGTGGGTCTGCATTAAAAATAGAGTAATGAAGTAAAAAAAATCCTGTATCAGGAGAGAGAAGTATGGCTAGAAGAGGTAGCCAGCCTGTTAGAGAGAAACATAAAATGTTTTAATTGAAAAAGCTTTTTGAAATATGAAAAGTGAGACAAAGGAGGGGAAGCAAGTCTATAAAAAAGTAGCAAAGCCTGATTGGAGTCCTATAGAAGATCAGTGTGTGACGGGCAACCTTTTTCAGAAAAATCGGTTAAGCAAAAGTCATTGATAGAACCTTCCTTTGCTGGGAAGGGAGAGTTAAAAGTACTGCACTTCAAGCAAAAACACCAAGCTATTTAGCTGACCAGCTGGCACAGAGGTAGAGTGCCTACCTAACTACCTACCAGTGATCCAATCTTGAGAGTGAGTCTTGGTTGCAGGAAGGGTAGCTGCAGGAGTCAGGAAAGTGTATTCACTGTCCTTTTCTCCAATTCTCTGTGTAATTGAAGTATTAGCTGGCAACATCAGCAATCTGAAAATATCTATATCCATGATGGGATGTCCTTAAATAGGGCAAAAGAGGAGATTAATCTATGGTCGTAGTGACCACAAAGCTTAATTCTGGTGTACACAGTGAGGAGCAGAAAAAGGAGACACAAATCAACATATTGCTGGAAGCGTAGTTTAGGAAGTCCGTGCAAGATGCTGAGGTCATCCTTCCATTGTACAGAATGTTGATAAAGGTACACTTTGAGAACTTTGTGCACTTCTGGGAGCCATAGAGAAGAAGTTAGGCTGGTAGACTGTAAAACTTAGTTGACCAACTGAGTAGAATTTATATTATCTATATGCATGTGAAGAAACTTTGCTAGTTTTCTGTGTAGTTAATGAGAGAATGGGGGATGTCACTTGATTGCATGTCATTGCTTGATGAAGAGTTTGTGGTGCTGGAGCTGAAGAGGAAGAACAGGGATAAGAATTGTGAAATCTAAACAGGGTAAAAACACAGACTTGAGGAAATACTGCGTCATGTGCAAGTCAAGCCATTGCAGTGTCTTAGAGGTATTTCAGATATTGCATGTAAGTGACGAGATCAGGGTATGAAGGGAGTAATTGCTTGCAGGCTAGTTACAATATTTAGATAATTTGCTAGGCCAAAGATTTTATTCCCTTTTTTTATATTCATGTCTTGGGTCCTGATTTTGCTGTTAAAGGACCACTACAGGCAAATGATGAAGAAAACATATATTTTTTATCTTGCCAAGATTTACTACACCTCCCAAAGCTGCCTGCAGCAAAATAAGTACTCATTCCTAATTTTATTTTGTTTTTACGCTTGTCTGCCCCATGATTCCTTTGGAAAGCTAAATCTTTCCCGTAATGCACAGACTGAGAAAAAATAGCCCTACCATTTGTTGTCAGACTAGACTTCCATTCACTTGGAATGGAACACCTGAAATAAACTGCCAAGTTTGAGAGTCTGCAGCTCATGCATCATTGACTGGTATGCGTTGAGTTTTACAAATGTTGTTCCTACTGATGTACTACACATTCTCTACAAAAGTGTCAACAAATTACTGAGATAAAAAAGACTTTTCCCAAGGAGCAGTTTTGCAAGTTTCAGTTCCTGGCCAGGTTACTCCTCCCATCTCCCCTCCTTCAGTGGGCTACAGTCTCACATTTCCAGCTTTGCTAGATTCAACTATTTAGTCAGCTTTGCATGACAGGGGGCAGCCACGGTGGTTCATAGGTTCATAGATTAGTACTAAGCTAACTGCCCTTGCGAGCCATTTTAAGCTTAGCCAATTATCCCTTATGAGACTCAAACCCTGCACCTTCTGTTTGTAAGGCAAACACCTTAACCATTAGACCACCCTCCCAACCTGCAGCAGTTAGCGTTGTCACCTCACAGCAAGAGTTTCTCTGGTTCGATCCTTGGCTGGGGTGCCTTCTGTGTGGAAGTCTGCATGTCCTCCCTGTGGTCACGTGGGTTTCCTTTGGTTTCCTCCCACATCCCAAAGACATGTAGGTGGATTGGACACTCTAAATTCGCCCTAGGTGTGAGTGTGTGTGCCTTCTGTGGAAGGTTGGGCGCCGGGCTGGCAACTCGACACCGTAAAACTCTACTGCCAATCATGAGCGGACCGGTAAACCGCTGTGGCGACCCCAAGTTGAAAAGCTGAAAGAAGTCGTCAGCTTTGCATGACAATAGACATCAAAAAATAGACTGGTGTGCCACTAAATCTGTTCCCTTGTATGTCTCTTCACTTCTGAATAGCATTTCCCAGGAATAAAAATAAAAAAAAAAAAAAGCAAACATCAGTCCAGAGTTTAAGGCCAGTCTATCCATTTTTTAAAATGTGCACAGTAAAATATTCAACTTGTAATGCATTTTGGCTGCTGACATGGTTATCTTTACATAGTTATTCTCATATAGTATAACCTTATAGTATAACCTGAACTTATGGTATTTAATGATAAATTTTACAACAGTTCTTAGTTTCTTAACAATGACACCCAAGCCTCTGATGTGACCTAGTACTTTTTCTTACTATTGCTTTATGTAGTTTGTCTTAGTTGTATACTTGTAGCATGTTTCTCATCCTCACAGCAACAGACTCGTGGAGAAAATTTCCAAAGCAGATACTTGTATTGAAAGAGTACCAGCAGCTGTAGCAGTGATACCACACTCCAAAACAATGCACTCAAACATAGTATTACTGACAAACACACGGGAATGTATATGTCTGAATCAAGCAGTGATGAAATTGCTAGGGACTTCACTGAGCACAATTTTACTCTTAATCTCTCCATTTCATAATGCATAACATTCACATCACACGTACAAAGGCACACCTCCACCTTCCACAAACACAGCTACCCACACCCACACAACTGCTACGGTCCGGTTTCTCCCTACAATTATTGCAAGCCAAGAATAACACTTTTTAATAAGGATACCTACCAGACAAGTCTGCATAACACACTTGGTCTACCTGCATCATCGCAGCTCGGGTCCTGCCCCCCCAGCAACTGCAACATTGCCAGATAAAACCACTGTTACAGTCCAGTTTCACCCGACAGTTATTGCAAGCCAACAATAACACTTTTTAATAAGGATACCTACCAGACAAGTCTGCATAGGTGACTGGATATTTACAGTTCTTGTTATTAGCAGATGTGGTCCTTAACAGTTATGTTTTAAATATTGCGACTGGTTATTTACATTTCCTTTTACAGCACATTTGTTACTTTTACTAGTTATTTTTTAAACATGGTTTTGGCTGGCATGCACACCTGCAAGCCCCCCCCCCCCCCCCCAGGCAACTTTAGCTTTGTCTATTGCCACTGGATGGCATAACTTAACAATATACTTGCTATATCTTATCCCAAATAGATCTGCCTCCACACTGAATACTTGTAAAGTAAGGCAAGTAACATTTACTTGATGTATTTTGTCCCCCAGATAGATTTACCTTCCTTTGTATTAGTTGCACACCAAGGCCATAAAGTAGTGTTTCTGCAACTAACTGCTTACACTCATTTCCTGCTTCTACCTCTTCCTTGCTTACACTTGCATTACAGCTCCAAGACTTCCACTTCTTATGCTGATTGCTTTTCTTTGCAGTCTTCTGTGAGGGGGCTGGCCAGATCTCTACTTGCTTTTTCTGGTTATACCTTCCCCCATTTTGCATCTCCCTCCACTAACTCCCTCTTCTCCCATGTACATTAACTAGTCTATATTAGTGGGTCTACTTGAGCGGCGCCATTTTGAAAGTTATCTTTTGGCCTGCTTATGGTGAGAAAGCTTCCCCAGACCCTTTTTAGTGTGACTGCATCAGTATAAGTAAATTAAACTAGTACAATACAGCTAAACAGACACATTTGGTGTAAACAGAAACAAGTGGAAATATACATTTGGTGTACAAAGAAAAGAAACAAGTCCAGAGATGTAATTGGAGTTGGTGTTAGCCCTGCTGCGCTCCCCTCTCTGCTTCCTAGTCCCACCTGTCCCCACTAGTGCTACATTTCAACTGAACTTAGCCACTCCCGTCTTGCTAACCACCAATCACTGAATCTGTCCCACCCCTGTACCCATTTCCTTCTCTTCCACTATTCCACATCCTGTAAAGCACATTCTTCCATCTAACTACTTTACAATCACAAACACCTCTCATCAACCATCACACCCACCCCATCCTAAGCAGATCTCTCAATCATGACCAGACCCAACCAAACTACGCCCAAAATACCCAAATCCACATACATACACCTCTTACTATTGCTCCTAGGTGTATCCACCCTCCCACTGCTAACTTCTATCACCATTCCAGTAACATTTTTGCAACACAACCTTTTACTCAACTAGTCCCATATCACTACCAAACCTTCTTTATTCACCACTATGCACACAGATTACAGCCATCACAGTACCAGTCTCAAACAACTATAAAGAACTTTAAGACCCTAAACAAACTACTCCAACTCTATTTTTACCTCAGAACCCAACTCGGCTGCGGTGATATACACCCAAACCCAGGCCCACAAACTTTAGGAGCCCCAACCCTCAACCTGAATTATACCCTACTCCACCGAGACAAATCCACGCTCCTCCTTTTAAATTTAAATGTCAGAAGTATACTAAAAGTCCACGACTTTCATGCACTACTCTCCTTTTATCAACCTGAGATAGTCATACTAACAGAGACTTTGCTTAAACCAAGCAGCCATAACAATGAAATCATTCCACCAGGTTACAATATAATTCTTAGTGATAGAATAGGTAAAAAAGGCGGGGGGTGTTGCAGTAGTGTATAAATCTCACCTAATCCTTGAGAAAGTAGACATAACCCCAGACCTCATAAAGTTGAACTCACTCTAATGAAACTAAAACTTAATGATAGTAAACACATCAACATCACAGGATAGTACATCCCTCCAGGCAACAATATCCCCATTACAGAAAAACTCCTAGAATGGATATCTAACTCCCCCCCCCCCCCCCCAAGAAAGCATAATATTAGGAGACCTTAATACCGACTGGCAAAACTGTTCCAGTCATAACCCATTCTCCCATATTAACCTACATGGCCTAACCCAACTTATCGCTTCCCCCACAAGAACAGACAAGAGACCCAAACACCAATCTACTCTAGATTGGTTACTCGTATCCCACCCATCACTGATATCCCTAGCAGGGTGTCTACCAGACACTCTGAGTGACCACCAAGCCACATTCTTACTCAGATCAAAATCACCACAACTGACCCAAATATCTGTGTGTCTAATTAGAAACAAAAAACACTAACTGCTCCAGCTTTATAAACGACCTAAAAATGTGCAGCTGGACCCCCCCCCCTAAAAACCTACTTCTTAATGAAGCTGTACTATATTTCAGTACTACCTTCTTAAACACCCTTAACCATCATGCCCCCTCCAGAACAACAAGAATTAAAACTAAATATGACCCTTGGTTAACCCCAGACACAAAATCCCTCCTCAAAAAAAAAAAAAAAAGAAACAAGGCCTGGATCAACTACCTCAACAGTAAATCCCAGTTGAACAAACAAATATATGCTGGAACTACGTAACAAAGCCAAAAAACTCACCAAAACAGACAAAACATCTGACTACCAAAAGTTACGGGATAAGCACAGGATCAATCCACAAAAATTCTGGGCAGTAATTAACTCTATTCTACAACCAGGTAAAGCAACTACCCCAACAATAGAGAACAACCAAGAAGACATCCCCACTCAGTTTAATAAATACTTTACAGAAACCATTCAGACCCTTGCAAACAACCAACCCTATGACATCCCCACCCCTGCAAATCCACCCCCACCCCCAACTAACAATTGCCCCAAGTTCAGCTTCCACCCAGAACCAACAATCCATTGAAAAACTACTCCGCAAGCTCAAACCAATGTCTCTAGCCACAGATAAATTACCCGCTGGCTGCAGAAGCCATATATTATATCCTGTCTCCATCCTAATTAACAGATCCATGTCCGAGTGTATAGTACCCAAGCTATGGAAAATATCACATATCCCTCTACATAAAGGGGAACCTCCCTGGAACTCGGTAACTACCGTCCTATAGCCATACTACCCCCTGTATCTAAAATTTTAGAGAGGGTAATACACAATCAACTAATGAAATATCTCCTAGAAAATAATCTAATAACACAACAACATGGCTTTAGACCATTCCATAGCAGAATTTATCAACATTGTCAATACTCACAGAAGCAACGGATTGTATCTGCCACCTTCCTTGACTTGTCCAAAGCATTCGATATGGTTAAATAAGCTCCTTCTTTCACTAGCAACTCTAAACCTTACCATCCCTGCCATCTCCTGGTTCAAAAACTACCTAGAGGGAGGGAAACAAGTTATGTGGCAAAACCAACTCTCTCCCTCCCTACCCGTCTCCCTCTTTTTACCCTCTTCAGAAATCAGCTCCCAAACAGTATTCCTAAAGCCTCAATAGTGCAATATGCAGATACCACCATAATATGCGCAGCCAAATCAATTGACATCCTTCACTCCCTAACTCAAAAATGCTTTTCCTTAGCAGAAACTTGGATTACAAACCAAAGGCTCATTCTGAACCCAAGTAAAACAAAGCTAGTATTCTTTAGCTCCCACAGAGCCACACCTCCCACTGATTCTTTCTTCATCTCCTCCTTTAACAAGACCACAATCACCCCCCACAAATCATACCAAACTATTAGGGGTTGAAATAGATAATCACCTTAGATTTGACTTGCATCATTTCTATAACCATAAAAAAGTACATAAAAAAAACTTGGCCTACTGTATCGCAGTAAAAAATTCCTCACTGACCACTACAATAGCGAGGACTTGCCTACTATCCACCCTACTTTATGCCTCCCCCGTGCTTACAAATCTCCGCAAATCTGAACTAAACAAACTTGATAGTTATAATAAGATAGCCAAATTCACTACAACCTCTCCCATCAGAACACATCACTGTGAATGCCTAAAAAACCTCAATTGGCTAGAACTACCACTGCTACTTCAACTCAATCAACTATCATTAGCCCATAAAATAATACATAACTCTGAAAACACCCCAGCCCTACAAAATCTGTTGCAACCCTATACAACCGCCAGGCCCTTGAGGTCTAGCACACAAAACCTCCTCAAAGTAACCAAATATAACAATGAAGCTGGTAAGTCTGTCTACAGCCACTGTATAGCAAAAAACTGGAACTCCCTTCCTGCCCACATAACTGACAACAGATCCCCATCACAGTTCAAGAAACTTGTTAAAACTCACTTTTTGAATAATCGACTGTGCTCCTGTATCCCCCCTGGCTAATGTCTCATTAGAACACTTCACCTAACTTAAGTAACTTTGCTAAGCCAACCAATCATAGTACTGTACCCACTTAGGACTGTTAATCTACTGCTCATCCCATCTCTCCAGGAGTTAGGGAAAACTACCCCAGCAATGTTGAGCTCTCCTTAAGCAACTAAAACCAGGAGAAGACATATTGTAAATCAATTCGGTATCCTTCTCAACTAAAACCAGGCTAAGACATATAGTGAATCAATTTGTTATCCTTCTCAACTATAGCGAGCATCATCTGCACTCTCTCAGCCTTATTCTACGTCTTTCTGCTTTTACTCTGATAGTAAGTCTATCACAGGAATCCTAAACTTAGGAATATCTTCTAAAATTTAATATTATATTGAGAACGAATGTATCCTATCTGTTAGTTTATATGCATGTCAAAGTTTCTTCTATGGAAATTGTATGTCAAAAGTCTGTCCTTAAAACTATGTTTTGTAAAAAAATTGTTCTTGTGGAGCTTTTCTCCCCGGGCCTCCACTGAAAATGGACTTGTAATCCAGTTGTACTCTCCCGGTCAACAAATGTAAAATAAAATAAACATACCAGTCAAATGTAATGCTTTTCCCACCTGTCTGCAAAACACTGCTGTAATGGCTTTGGCAAACAAATGAAAATGATTGATGGGTGTTGGTTCAAGACTCCCATCCATATCTCTCAACAGTACAGATTTTTTCAGAAAGCCCAGATTTTTTTGTTTTTCATAAAATTGCAGTTTTCTGTCAAATCACTGGCAAATCATTGAACACTGAAGTCAGAAAATTGACAGGCATTTGATTTTCAGACTTCATATCCTTAAGAAAATTCACTCTAATGCAAAACATGTTTGTCAACTTTCTAAGTTTGTAAGTGCAATATTTATGAATTGTCCCAATGTTTGGGCTTTTGTCCCCTATTATTTATGGCCTTGTCCAGATTTCTTGTTCTATGATGTTGAGAGGTATGCTGCCATCCCTTCCTACTGGATCCAGTCCACTGCACTTGCACAAGTGTCTCCCTCAGCAGGGCAGCAAGCAGGTATCAGTGCAGATTTGCTTTATAGTTCTGTTACAACACGCACACACACGCGCGCACACACAGAGTGATACACGGTTAATGTGGACAAATCTGTTCAAAGTCACCATACCCAGATGTTCATCGTGCATACAGCTGCAGTAATCACATATGGGTTCTCTGCTGTCAGGCGGGTCCTCGGTCGGCCGAATTCCAAAGTCTTGGTCCGGCGTCGGTTGCTGTCGCCTTCTTCCCTGACGTCAGTGCGACAGGGGTATATAAGTAACAGCCGACGCCATGTTCTCCAGTCTTTTTTGCCGCGCGGTGCCCGAAGCAGAAGCAGTTCGCAAGTGCCGGTCGGCCAGCTCTTGAATTTACGAAAAATTGGAAACCGAAGTCTTCTTTAAAGCTAAGTACCCCATTGGGGAAACTTTTCTTGCCTCAGACCAATGTCAGACAAAGTTAACAATTGTATTTCTTGTGAGAAGCAAATACCGCATAAGGATTTCCATTCCCTCTGCATACCTTGTTTAGGCCCAGACCACGACGTCTCGGGCTGTCGCTTTTGTGCTACTTTCAATAAACGCACTATTAAGCGTCGGGCGGAGTTCGCCCAACATTATTTTGGTAAAGCCTTTGATTATAAAAATGTCGTTGGATACTCCGACTACCGTTTTGTCCAAAAAACGAAAGGACAAGGACCGACACGCGAGGTCTGCGGTCTCAAACATTTCTCCAAACCCAGTTTTATGACACCTGCTACTAATCCACTGGACGTATAAGAGAATTTAAGTACCTTTATCTGCACTTTTTTTTTTCAAAAAAATACAGTATTTAAATTTATTTTAACTGTCTGTTGCAGGAATATTAACTGAACTGGAAGTTTTGACTCTGCTCCTCAGTTAGTCCCACCCACCCTGTTTTTGTTTTGGTGTTAATCTTAGTGGCCTTGAAACTGCCCGCCCCTCTTGTAAATTTGTGTTTGGATACTCCTTCTGGGCCCATCTCATTTGCTCACTCAACTGAGTGCAGTGAGATCATATTCTGATTTCAGGCACTCCTACTGTGTACAAAGAGAGCATCTGGGAAACAGAAAAAAAAATTAAGCTTGTTTCCTGCCTTTCCTGTTAAGTGGTATAGACTATTTGTAGGCTTCTGAGCCCCCAAGCCCTTCTGTGTTGGAGGGAAGCCTTCTAGCTTAGTTTTTTTTTCTTATAACTAGCCAGTTTTCTAGTTTCAGCACTCAAATCTGTTTCTTTGATCTCAGCACTTGTTCAGAAAAAAAAAAAAAATTCATCTGCTTTTACTGTACTTGTTTCCACCTACTTTATTTTACTTTTGCATCATCTTAAAAGTACTCAATTGTATTTATTACTGCTTGGTGTAACTCATTCTAAGCCTTTTGGTTTAAACACTTGGGCTTCGGACCAGTTGTTTTGCACTGAGAGGGTTTGTGGTCTGCACTGTAGTGGCAGAACAGGTAGCTTACATCCTTCTAGGTTGGGAACTGCTGATTGAGGGCTCAGTGTCTGTTATTCTAAAAGTGTATTAATTCTGGTTTAAGCACTTGGGCTTTCAAGCCAGTTATTTTACATTGAGGGTTTGTGGTCTGCACTCTTGTGGGAGGAGAGGCTGGACTCTGCCCTTCTGAGCTGGGAATTTCTGGTTAAAGGCTTATAGTGCATGCATATCTGAACTGCTTCTTACTGAAGTTGGTGCGCCTTGTTTGCTGTGGCATAGACTGGATTCGGGCCTGCTGGATCTAGCTTTGTTTGTGTAACTTGAGCACTAATCCAGGCATTCTCTAAAGTATTCAATTGTATTTATTACTGCTTGGTAGTAACTTGATTAAAGTGTAACTATCATTCTAAGTCTTTTGGATTAAGCACTTGGGCTTCAGACCAGTTGTTTTACATTAGGAAGGTTTGTGGCATGCACTGTGGTGGCAGGACAGGTAACTTTCATCCTTCTAAGTTGGGAACTGCTGATTGAGAGCCCAGTGTCTGTTCTTAGTGTATTAGTTTTGGTTTAAGCACTTGGGCTTCAGGCCAGTTATTTTACATTAAGAAGGTTCGTGGTCTACACTCTTGTGGGAGAAGAGGCTGGACTCTGCCCTTCTGAGCTGGGAATTTCTGGTTAAAGGTTTATAGTGCCTGAATATTTGAACTGTATCTTACTGAAATTGGACCTTGTTTGCTGTAGCATAGACTAGATCCAGGCCTGCTGAATCTAGCTTTGTTTATATGCTTGTTTGCTTGTTATTTCCCTGTAACGCTAATTCCACCTAATATGCGGCTTCTCAGCGCTTCTGTGGATCACTAGTGATATCTGCATTGCTTACTGTACTTATTTCCTTGTTTCACTTGAAAGAAAGTTACAGATAACTTAAATGCAAAAACGACAAACAGTAACACATTGCACTTAAGTTACCTGGCACTTGCTCACTAAAGCAATTATATAAGTCAGCACTAAAAATTAAAAGCACTACACCCTCACTCCCCACTGGCCCTTGTTTTCAGTTATTAAGGAATTCCCAATATTATTCTAGCATGTCCAAAGGTCAGTTGTCAATCTCCTCTCCGGTCCAGCTGGTGAATCTGGGAATCTTGAGGCAATGTTACAACTGCCTCATGTACACAGACAACCCTCTCCTCCTCCCAACAAATTCCAACACATGTGAGAGATGCAACCATATAGCCAAACTGGAGGCTAAGCTCTCTCAACTCAGTACTGGCATAACCAGTCAGGAGGAGAAGGAAACCACACTCACTACAATTCCAGTCTCACATAGACCTACCACGACAGCAAACCAAACACATAATCACACAAAAACATACTCGGAGGCTCTAAATAAAGATCTGCCTAAGCAGCAGAGACCTCCAAAGCAGACACCCAAGCAACCGCTACCCCAAAACAAAACACGTGCAACACATATCTCACAAAGCCAGTGTGCCGAACAGTCACAGCCCTTAAGACTAAACAACACACCTGATACACTTGTAATAGGTGAGACTATCGTCAGGCACACTGACGTCCCGCTCACCAGGCTGAACAAGGAGAGGGTCACGGTGAGCAGCCTGTCTGGTGCTAGGATCCGCCACATAACACAAGCACTCGGGTCACTCCAAGGCAAGTGCAAGTACAAATATGACTCCTCATTGTCCATGCTGGTGTGAATGACCTGAGACGTACCTCCCTGGACTACATGAAAAGAGACTTAAAGGAGCTCTCTGAGCATGTAGCCCAGGCCGGTATGACCCTGACCTTGAGTAGCATCTTACCCTCACCAAGAATGATGCCACAATATGAAGACAAGATGATCAATTTCAACAATTGGCTTAAGTACTGGTGTCATTCAAAGGGGATCCAATGCCTGTCAGCTTGGGATGATATGCTCGACAAGCCACGATGCTTCGCGAGGGACGGCTTGCACCTGTCACCCCTGGGCTTTCGGATATTGGCAAAGGCTCTTGCTACCCCCCATAGTTCCTTTTTTAGGCAAGGCTCAAAAGACAAACCCACCTCCATAGGTATCACAAGGGATAAGAAACTAAGAGTAATGCTATTCAACGCCAGAAGTCTAAACCTCAAGATGCACGCACTCAAAACTCTCCTTAGCATGGAGAACATCGATATCTGTGCAGTAACAGAAACCTGGTTCAGGGCTCCCGAGAGCACCCCAGCACTACCAGGTTATACCTCATACCATGCTTTTCGGCCCCAAAACTTGGACCGAACCCCACAAAAGGAGGGGGAGTATCGATATTCATCAAAGATGCCCACACCTCCAGCTTGGTGGCAAAGCACGAAGCATCAGAGACTATCCATGTGCAACTAACAGTAGGTAAAACTGCCTTCCAGTTTATAGCCTGCTACAGACCACCCTCCAAACCCAGGAACCCCACTCGGCCTTTCTGAGAACACTGGAAAATATGAAGGTCTCTCCATACACCATTATATTGGGCGACTTCAGCTACCCAAACATAGACTTGGGAGCATTACTCTAGCTCCAACACCCTAGCCCAAAGGTTCCTAGAATTTATAAACTGAAATGCTATGGAACAACTTGTTACCACTCCCACAAGAGGGGAAAACATACTGGACCTGATCACCAACATGGGGACTCTATGCTCCAGACCAGAAGTGTATCCCTCACTGGTAAGATCAGACCATAAACTAATCTCACTGGATATTCACATCCCGACCCCACCCCCTGCCCAGAAAACCACAGTGAAAAACTTCTCTAAAGCAAATTTCACACTCCTCAAAACCGAGGTGGAATCCTTCAAAGCCCCCGGGCCTGTGTAAATACAGCCCAGATCGCAGAATCCTTTATAAACGCATTCTATGAACACCTTCAGGAATGCATGGATCATGCCATCCCAAATAAAACCAAGACCCAATCCTCCAAAGGCAGACGTCCTGTCTGGTGGACCCCAGCCATAAACAAACTATACAATAGAAGGAGGAAGCTACTAAATGATAGAGCAAAATCCCAAAAAGGGAAGGCATCACTGATCAGTATTAGCAAAAAACTACGGGCACTCATAAAATTGTCTAAGGCCAGCTTCGAGACAAAAATTGCACAGGACACTAAGGATAATCACAAGGCTTTCCTTATGTTAGGAACCTGGGTGGTAATTCCCAGATAAGCTCAGAATTGGTCCAAAATGACAAAAAATGCACCGAACCCACAGACCTTGCCAACATCCTAGCTGACAGGTTCAGCGCAAACTTCTCCCCCCCCCCCCCCACCAAAAGGGCAAATATCTATCCTAGCAGAGTGCTGCCCCCCTGACATCTCAGTTGCTCAGGTAAGAGCCGCCCTCTCCAAAGCAAAAAACACAGCATCAGTGGGACCACAGCATCAATGGGACCAGACGGTGTCCCAGGCTGCGTCCTACATGAACTCCAAGAAGAGCTAAACCCAAACATAAAACTACTGTTCAATCTCAGCCTTACTACAGGATATGTGCCCAAAGAGTGGCGTACAGCAGCAGTGGACCCTCTCCATAAAGGTGGTGCCACAACAGATCCTGGAAACTATCGCCCCATAAGCCTGACTAGCTTGGTCTGCAAAGCTATGGAAAGGATCATCATGGACCTCATAAATAAAGATATTGGGGACCTACAGACACTGGATCCTACCCAGTTCGGCTTTAAGGGCAGATCCTGCCTCTTAAACCTGGTTGATTTCTTTGAACGGTCACCAAGGCCATTGACGAGGGGGAGGTGGTCCACACAGCCTACCTGGACCTCGCAAAAGCCTTCGATACAATACCCCACTCGGGCATTATAGATAAGCTCACCAGCTTAAATATAAACCTCTATGTCACTAGATGGATTGCAAACTGGCTCAAGGACAGAACCCACATGGTTAGAATTGCTGGAGCCATGTCAGACTCCAAACCAGTTACAAGTGGTGTCCCACAAGGCTCAGTCCTGTGACCTCTCTTGTTCGGTATATATTTCTCGGAGGTACAAGCCAACATGGAAGGACTGTGGCTGACCAAGTTTGCAAATGACTGCAAACTGGGCGCCATAATCGACTCTCCAGCCGACACAAGCATCCTCCAAAAGGGCCTCATAGAAACAGACAACTGGTGCCAGAGCCATGGCCTCAAGCTAAATGCCAAAAAGTGTATAGTCATCCCCTATGGCAAAAACAAAGTGCCCACAAATTACTACATAGGTGGTAATCCATTAAGTACAGAAGAAGTAATTAGGGACCTGGGGACCCAAGTTGATAGCAGTCTCTCATTTGACAACCACGTGGCCAAAGTGGTTAGAAAAACATTTTATATTGCCCACCTAATCATGAAGGGATTCACATCTAGATCAGGGGAGGTCATCGTGCCTCTTTACTCATCCCTCATCAGGCCCATAATTGAGTACAATGCCCCTTTGGGATGTACCTTACCAGACACCTGCAGCAACTGGAAAGACCCCAAAAGTACCTCACCAAGAGGATCAAAGGGCTCAAACAGATGCCATATGCTGCCCGGTTAAAGAAACTCCAGCTCTACTCAGTGGCATACCGCCTGTTCATAGGCGATCTGTGCCTGACATATAAAGCCATGTCCAACCCGGAATTAATGGACATGCTGCACCTCAGAAAATCCAAATCCCATCGAGCTACGCGCTTGAGAGACTTGAACCTCAGCACTGAAATAAATAGGACATGCTGGAGGGACAGATTCATAACCCAGAGGCTCCCTTCACTCTGGAATAAAATCCCAGTCCAGGTTAGGCAGAGTCCCTCATTGACTCTCTTCAAGACGAATCTTGATGTGGATGGGAGATCGTAGGTTTACCCCGGGTATCACTTCTGTGTCACTGTTAGACAGAGGGCACAGTATACTAACCTCGAAAAAGGCATAGCAAAATAAATTTAAAATGGGTTGCGAAAGTCAAACACATTTCTGGCTAGGCTTATAAATGCCCTAGGGCAGATAGCCTAGTATGAACCTATGAACTTGTCAGTCTGCAGCTGCAAATCTTGTTGTCCATGTTATTTCTTCCTTTCATTGGTTTCGTTTCTCTTACTTGTAATGTTGTTTTTACTCATTTTTTCTTGCCTCCCATATCTACCCTAATTACTTCTAACAAATACTTTTTCCTCACTCTTCTCTTCCTCTCCTCCTCTTTATCCACTATTTGAACTTTTCCACTCGGTCATTTGCTTTGAGTAAATAATGAACTGTCACCCTTATAATGTCAGCACATTTCCATGCTACATAATATTGTATTTAGTCTAATAATAGGGTCATCGGTAGGTACTCTGCTATCGGCCCAAGGGCCCAAGTAAGCCTAGCCAGCAGGGTTCCCTGGCTTATGCCACCCAACTAAGTTATTTTCCTGTGCCACTGTCGAGCAGAGCTTCAGAAGTGATTCTCTGGGTGTATTTCCTATTTCCCATCCACTCAAAGATTTTTCTTGAAGAGTGCTAATAAGGAACTTTGCTTGACCTAGATGCGTAGCTTATTCCAGAGTATGGGAAGTATCTGGGACAGGAATCTATCCCTCCAGCATGTCCTGTTTATTGTGGCGAAAAGGTTTAGGTCCCTAGAGCATGTAGCTCGGAGGGATTGGGATTTCTTTAGGTGTAGCATGTCCAACAGCTCTGGGTTTGACATAGCTTTATGTTGGGCAGAAATCACCTCAGAGTAGGTGATATGCTACGGAGTAAAGCTGGAGGTTTTTGAGATGGTCAGTATAGGATATCTGTTTGAGGCCAGTAATCCTCTTTGTGAGGTACTTCTGTGGCCTTTCCAGCTGCTGCGGATGTCTTGAGGTACATTCCAAAAGGGGCTTTGTACTCTATAATGGGTCTTATGAGTGTTGAGTAGAGGGGGACAATGACCTCTTTTTTTCCTGGATGAGAACCCTTTTGTGATGAGGTGTGCCATGTAGAAGGACTTCCTGACTACTGTGGTGATGTGATTATCAAAGGAGAGTCTACTGTCCACCTGGGTCCCAAGGTCTCTTATCACACATTCGGTGTTAAGTAGACTGCTGCCTATGTGGTAGTTCATGGGTGCAGAGTTTTTACCAAAGGAGATGACAATGCACTTTTTGGCAATGAGCTTGAGGCTATGGCTCTGCCACCAGGCATCTGTCTCAGTGAGGCCCTTCTGTAGGATGTCCACATCATTTGGGGACTCGACTATGGCTCCTAATTTGTAGTCATCTGTGAACTTCATTAGCCAGAGGCCTTCTGTGTTAGCCTGTACTTCAGAGAAGTAGATACAAAACAGGAGAGGTCCCAGGACTGAACCCTGTGGTACTCCACTTGTCACTGGTTTGAAGTCAGATTTGGAGTCTGCAACTCTTAGTGTGGATTCTGTCAGTGAGCAAGTTGGCAACCCATCTTGTGACATAGGGATTTCTACCTAGTTTAGTGAGTTTAGCTATAATTCCAGAATGGGGGATGGTGTTGAAAGTCTTGGCGAGGTCAAGATAAGCTGTGTGAACCACCTTACCCTCATCTATGGCTTTGGTGGCTGCCTCAAATAAATTGATTAGGTTCAGGAGGCATGATCTGCCTTTTACAAACCCAAACTGGGTGGGGTCCAGAGTTTGGAGGTTACCAATGTCTTTGTTTGAGTTCCATGCGGATACGTTCCATGGCCTTGCAGACCAGGCTCGTCAGGTTAATAGGGCAGTAGTTCCTGGGATCATTGGTGGCTCCCCCTTTGTGGAGTGGGATAACTGTTGCCGTGTGCCATTCAGTGGGCACAAAGCCTGATGTGAGGCTATGATTGAACATGGTGCTTAGGTGGGGAGCCAGTTCGTTCTGAAGTTCGTGTAAAATGCAGCCTGGGATGTTGTCCAGTCCCACGGATGCTGTGTTTTTGGCTTTAGAGAGTGCAGCTTTTACCTGTGTAGTTGTGATTACAGGGACTCTGCATTCTTCCTGTATAGTTATGGGCCCTTTAGGAGTTGAGAGGGGGGTAAAGTTAGCACTAAACCTATCTTCCAGGATGTTGGCAATATCAGTTGGTTCTGTAATTTTCGTGCCGTTGTGCTGTAACTCAAAGCAGATCTGGGTGTTGCCATTGAGATTCTTGACATAGCTATAGAATGCTTTGTGGTTGTCCTTAGAATCAGTGGCGATTTTGTTTTTGTAGCTAGCTTTGGAGGCTCTTATAAGGGATCTCAGCTTCTTACTGAGGCTGACCAGGGAGCTCCACCACTCATGGGATTTTACTCTCTTTTGCAACAGTTTCTTCCTTCTGTTGTACAATTTGTTTATGGCAGGGGACCACCATATTGGCTTCCTTTTTTGGAGGATAGTTTCTTGGTTCTGTTTGGGATAGCACGATCCATGCACTCGTGTAAGTGCTTATAGCGTGCATTTGTGTAGGATTCAGCAGTCGTAACTGTATTGTCCATCTGCATGGGTGTCATGAAGTTTGCCACTACTGTCTTAAGCATGAAGATGGCTTTGGAGAAATTTTTTTTACTGTGGTTTCTTTAATGTGGGGTGGGGGCAGGATGTGGATATCTAGGGTGATTAGCTTATGGTCAGATCTGACCAACGAGGAGTTGACTTCAGGTGAGGAACACCGGTCACTCATGTTGGTAATGACTGGGTCTAGGATATTGCTACCCTTGGGGGTGTGGATAAGTTGATCCAGGTCATTGGAATTTATTAATTCCAGAAAGCGTTGAGTGAAGGATTTAGTACACGAGTAGTTTTCCCAGTTAATGGTGGAGTAGTTGAAATCGCCCATTATTAGGGTGTTTGGTTGAACCCTAATATTTTCCAGTATATCCGGAAAAGAGGAGTGGGAATCCTGGGACATGGTGAGGGATTTGTAGCAAGTTACAATTTGGATTGCAGTTTTTCCCAGAGTTAGTTGCACTTGGATAACCTCGGATGCATTATGTTGAACAACTAGTCTGGAGGTGTGGATATCCTTAATGAGTATGGACACACTTATTAAGCCTTTGGTGTTCCAGTCCAGGTTATGTGGCCGAAAAGTGTGCTATGAGTTATAGCCTGGTAGTCCAGGGGTGCTCTCTGGAGCCTTGAACCAGGTCTCAGTCACTGCACAATATATCTGTGTTCTCCATTTTGAGGAGTGCCTCAAGTGAGTGCATTTTGAGATTTAGACTTCTAGCCTTGAGTAGCATTACCCTCAGGTTTTGCTTGCCTGTTCCTGTTACAGTGGTGAATTTGTTATTTGAACCTTGTCTAAAAAAGGCACTATAGGGGCGGCGAGAGCCTTAGCCAGTATCTGGAATCCCAGGGGCAACAGGTGCAGGCTATCTCTAGCAAAGCATCATAGGTTCATAGGTAGGTACTAGGCTATTGGCCCTAGGGCCCATACAAGCCTAGCCAAAAAGTGTACCCTGGCTTTCGCCACCCAAGAAAATTATTTTCCTGTGTCCCTGTCGAGCAGAGCCACAGAGGTGATCCCCGGGGTGAATTTCCCATTTCCCATCCAATCATCAAGATTTTTCTTGGAGTGCTAATGAGGAGGTCTGTTTGACATAGATAGGTAGTCTGTTCCAGAGTATGGGAAGTCTCTGGGACAGGAATCTATCCCTCCAGCTTGATCTGTATATTGTGGTGACAAGGTTAAGGTCCCTAGAGCGTGTAGCTTGGAGGGATTGGGATTTCTTTAAGTGGAGCATGTCCAACAGCTCTGGGTTTGACATAGCTTTGTATGTTAGGCAGAGATCGCCCCTGAGTAGGTGATATGCGATGGAGTAAAGCTGTAGTTTTTTGAGACGGTCTGCATAGGGTATATGTTTGAGGCCAGTAATCCTCTTTGTGAGGTATTTCTGTGGTCTTTCCAGTTGTTGATGTCTTGTGAGGTACATACCAAAAGGGGCGTTGTACTCTCTAATGGGTCTAATGAGTGATGAGTAGAGGGGAACAATGACCTATTTTTTTCTGGATGAGAATCCTTTTGTGATGAGATGAGCCACGTAGAAGGATTTCCTGACCACTGTGGCGATGTGATTATCAAAGGAGAGACTACTGTCCACCTGTGTCCCAAGGTCTCATCACATTTTCGGCATTAAGTAGACTACCAGCTATGTAGTAGTTCATGGGTACAGAGTTTTTACCAAAGGGGATGACAAACACTTTTTGGCATTGAGCTTCAGGCCATGGCTTTGACACCAGGTATCTGTCTCATTGAGGCCCTTTTGTAGTTTGTCCACATCGTTAGGAGTTTTGACTATGGCTCCTAGTTTGCAGTCATCTGCAGACTTTGTTAGCCAAAGACCTTCTGTGTTGGCCTGCACTTCAGAGAAGTAGATACCAAACAGGAGAGGACCCAGGACTGAACCCTGTGGTACTCCACTTGTCACTGGTCTGATGTCGGATTTGGAATCCGCTACTTTCACAGTGTGGGTTCTGTCCGTGAGCCAGTTGGCAAACCATCTTGTGACATAGGGATTTATACCTAGTTTAGTGAGCTTATCTATAATTCCAGAGTGGGGGATGGTGTCGAAAGCCTTGGCGAGATCTAGATAAGCTGCGTGAACCATTTTGCCCTCATCTATGGCTTTGGTGACTGCCTCAAAGAGGTCAATCAGGTTTAGGAGACATGATCTGCCTTTTACAAATCCAAACTGAGTAGAGTCCAGAGTTTGGAGATTACCAATGTCTTTATTTGAGTTCCATGATGATGCATTCCATGGCCTTGCAGACCAGGCTCGTCAGGCTAATGGGGCGGTAGTTCCAGGGGTCCGTCGTGGCTCCCCCTTTATGGAGTGGGATAACTGTCGTGGTGCGCCATTCAGTGGGTACAAAGCCTGAGGTGAGACTGAACATGGTACTTGGGTAGGGTGCCAGTTCATTCTGTAGTTCGTGTAGAATGCAGCCTGGGATATTGTCAGGTCCCCATGGATGCTTTGTTCTTGGCTTTGGAGAGTGTTTTTTTACCTGTGCAGCCGTGATTATAGGAACTTTGCATTCTTCAGGTATAGAGATGGGCCCTCTAGGGGGTGAGAGGGGGGTAAAGTTAGCACTGAATCTATCTGCTAAGATGTTGGCAATATCAGTTGGTTCTGTATATTTAGTGCCATTATGCTGCAACTCAGAGCAGATCTGAGTGTTCCCATTTAGATTCTTGACATAGCTATAGAATGCTTTGTGGTTGTCTTTAGAGTCAGTGGCAATTATGTTTTCATAACTAGCTTTGGAGCATTTTATGAGGGATCTCCGCTTCTTACTGAGGTTGACCAGGGAGTTCCTCCAGTCATGGGATTTTACTCTTTTTTTGCAACAGTTTCTTTCTTCTGTTGTAGAGTTTAATGGCAGAGGTCCACCAGATTGGCTTCCTTTTTTTGGAGGATAACATCTTGGTTCTGTTAGGGATAGCATGATCCATACACTCATGTAAGTGCTTATAAAGTGCATTTGTGTAGGATTCGGCAGTCATACCTCTATTGTCCGTCTGCATGGGTGTCTTAAAGTTTGCCACTTCTGTCTTAAGAAGTGTGAAATTGGCTTTTGAGAAGTTTTTTACGATGGTTTCCCTAATTGGGGCTGGGGGTGGGATGTGGATGTCTAGGCTGATTAGCTTGTGGTCGGATCTGACCAACGAGGAATTGACCTCTGGTGTGGAACACCGGTTTCCCATGTTGGTAATGACCAGGTCTAGGATATTGCTGCCCCTGGTGGGGGTGTGAATAAGTTGATCCAAGGAGTTGGAATTTATGAATTCTAGAAAACTTTGAGCAAAAGAGTTGGTACACGAGTAGTTTTCCCAGTTAATGGTGGGGTAGTTGAAATCGCCCATTATTAGGGTGTTGGGTTGTACCCTAATACTTTCCAGTGTATCAAGAAATGAGGAGTGTGAATCCTGGGGCATGGTGGGGGGTCTGTAGCAAGCTACAATTTGGATTGCGGTCTTGCCCAGAATTAGTTGCACTTGGATAATCTCGGATGCATTATTCTGTGCAACTAGCCTGGATGTCATCCCAGGCAGACGGATACTGGATCCCCTTAGAATGACACCAGAAGCTTAGCCAATTGTTGAAATCAATCATTTTGTCCTTGTACTGCGGTATCATTCTGGGCGATGGCAGAATGCTACTCAGGGCTTGGGTCATACCTGCCTGGGCTACAAGATCAGAGAGCTCTTCCATGTCTCTTTTCATGTAGTCCAGGGAGGTACGTCTCTGGTCATTCGCACCAGCATAGACAATGACAGTCATATTTGTACTTGTTTGGAGTGACCTGAGTGCGTGGGCTATGTGGCGGGTCCTGGCACCCGACAGGCAGCTGACAGTAACCTTCTTGTTTAGCCTGGTGAGTGGGACATCAGTTGCCTGACTATATGTTTGCCCATAATATCTGAATACGTGAGTGGGATTTTCATGACAGCATCAAGGAAACCTTTTCCTTCCTTCTGTGTTTTTTTTCTTAAGTTTTGGAGTTTTCTTGGCATATTGATTAATTTTCTTAGTATATATTTTTTTTTATTTATTTTCCATTTGTTTACCAGGTTAGTCTGACTGGACACAAGGTGACTGTTTTTAGCGGAGGCTCGGGGAGAAAAGCTCCAGATACATAGTAAACAATTATAAAAAATAAAAATAAATTATACAAACATAGCTATTTTGTACAAAGAGCATAGAAAATATAAAAGGAGTAACATCAGAGTTTTACAATTGATGCAGCATACAGTGGTTAGAATATTGAGAAACAATTAAACAAGATAATATACAACAAATATACAATTGCTTGAACATAAATTCAAAAAGAATTTTCCATAGACAAACAGGGTCATAAACTAGAAATCATAACTATATTGATATGATTTATATTGCATTTATCTTGTTTTAATGATGATATATACGTATTATTGTACATGTCATATGTGCACAAATATTTGTATTAATCTATGTATTTACAGTATATTGACAAAGTACTGGGTCACATCAGAGGCTTGGGAGGTCATTGTTAAGAAACTGAGAACTGTTGTAAAGCTTGGCATTAAATACCATAAGTTCAGGTGATGCTATAAGAGAATAACTATGTAAAGATAACCATGTCAGCAGCCAGAATGCATTATAAACTGAGTGTTTTACTGTGCACATTAAGTAGTGGATAGATTGGCCCAAACTCTGGACCGTTGTGTTTTTTTTTTTTTTTTTTTATTCCTTGGGAAATGCTATTTAGAAGTGAAGAGACATATAAGGGAACAGTTTGTGGCACACAGGCTGTGATTTTTTTGATGTCTGTTGTCATGTAAAGCCGACTAAATACTTGAATCTACCCAAGTTGGAAATGTGAGACTGTAGCCCACTGAAGGAGGGGGAGACAGGAGGAGTAACTTGGCCAGGAATTGAAACTTGCAGAACTACTCCTTGTGAAAAGTATTTTTTACCTCCGTAATTAGTTGACACTTTTGCAAGTTTCTTTCAGAGAATGTGTAGTACATCAATAGGAACAACATTTGTAAAACTCTGCACATACCAGTCAATGACACATGAGCTGCAGACTCTCAAACTTGGCATTTTTTTCAGGTGGTCCATTCTAAGTGAATGGAAGTCTAGTCTGACAACAAATGGTAAGGCTATTTGTTCTCACAGTCTGTGCATTGAGACAGATTTAGCTTTCCAAAGGAGTCACAGTGTCTGCCCCCATGAGGGCAGACGAGTAAAAAAAATAAATAAAATTAGGAATGAGTACTTATTTTGCTGCAGGCAGCTTTAGGAGGTGCAGTAAATCATGGCAAGATAAAAAAATGTTTTTTCATTGTTTGCCCGTAGTGGTCCTTTAAGGCAAGTTTTTCTGTTTGCAGCATAAAAGGTGTGACATGCTGCATTACTGTAACATCTGTCTGCAGCGATGCTGTGTACTTACTACTACTCATCCTATTCAGTGTCGCTTGGTCACTTGCATTTCTAGAGACAGCTTAATCAGTATAGGTTAATGTTTAACAAATTTCATTTAAGAATCACTCTGAGTCATGACTTGGGTAAATTTGATAAATTTCTCCTGCAGATTTGAAACGTATGTTTTTGTATATTTTTATAGACTAAATTGAACGCATTTAAAATTTTGCAGGCTTGACACAACACTAATTGACTTCACGGATATGAAATGCCAACGTGGTGATTTGAGCTTCATTTTCAATGGCGATGCATCTCTTTCGGAGTCTTTTGTTGTTTTAGACAATGAACAGAAAGTTTACCAGCGAATACATCATGAGGTAAGCAGAGGTTTGTTCTATCAAGTCTGGTTATAGTATAAAACTTGTACTTGAAATAATGTGGGGAATTGTGCATCAAACTGTGATGCATGTTCATCTTGGAATCGTGTTTTGTTGTATTTTTTTTTTAAGCAATTTTTTTTGTTCCTTATTTTTTGGCCTTATTTACTGAAGAAAATTAGTTGTAATTTCAGGAATCTGAGATGGAGACCGAAGAGGAGGTTGATATTTTAATGAGCAGTGATATTTATTCAGCAACTTTATCAACAAAATCAATTACCTTCTCCCGTGCCCAATCTGGATGGCTTTTTCGTGAAGATAAAACTGTAAGTAGATTACTTTTTCTTACCATTATATGACCGTCATATGGATCACTAATATTTCCAGCACTCTCAGCATCCAGAGTGCAGCTGGCCTCCACCACACACCGTAGACATAACTCTGAAACTAGGCAGAAATGGAAGCCAGCATGTGACATTTACATGTCATTTTTGGCCGTAAGTAATTGGTCATCAGTCTGTTTGCTCGTTCCGTTACTGAGAGATGAAAGTGATAAGCACCTTATATGAAAGGGTTTTTTTTGTTACTGTTAAAGTACATAACTGGGATTCTTAAATATTTATAATGTAAATTTGGATTTTTTGCAGTTTTTTTTCCAACACCATGATGTCACCAGAAGGAATCGCCAACAAGTTTGCCAATGGGAAAGATTCCCCTGAATGCCTGACACTTTTGGTGCCTCTGTTCTAGAGAAAACCACCACATTTCTGGTTGTGAACACTGTACAGCTTGTAGTAGTGGGATGCTATTTAGGCAGACCTGAAAATTTTATGCTGTCTTTAAACATATCTTATAGAAATTGGCCAAGTTCACCTGCCATTCCACAACTCAGAAAACGTAGTAAAGAAAAGAGCCACAGAAAAATGAAAAAAAAAATATTGTGAAACTGCTGTCAAAAGACTCCATGGTAACGTGCATGAGGCATTCTGTCAGCCTTGCCCAACCTCACATGGGTATTGCTAATCTCACCCTGGGGAGGTGCAGTTTGGTTTTATCCTGACACTTGGGCTTCCCTTTTCTTCCTCCCTGCATACATTAGTCCCTTCAGAAGCAGACAAATTGAAGAGCCATAACACATCTGGACCTTTCATGGTTTATTTTTGTTTGCTAACAAGCTAAACACAGTGGGCACACGTACCTCTCTGAGGGTCACCTGGGGGCACTTGTTAAGAGTCACGTTGCAAGCAAATAGAGGTTGTGGGAGATAACCTGCTTCCTGAAGTCTAGGACTTATTAGCTTGTAGCCTTAATCCTGTGTGCTGCCAAACTTTGGTATCTCTTGGGGCTTTCAGTCAGGTACAGATCATTTTAGGACAGCCTTCCTTTTAAAAAAAATCCTATTTTAATTAGTCAAAATATCTCTGGAGACTGCCTGACGTTGTGGCACAGAGAGAGAAAACCCTAGTAATGACCCAACAACTAGAGGTCAAATCGCAGCTCATGGGCTGGAATTGTCAGGAAGGTGGCAGGGTGGTGGTGAACTGCTGACACCTGCTTGCCTCATCCTGGGGTGAGGAAGTGGCAGCATTGGTTGGCCATTTGCCACCATGAAAGTCCAGGCTTGGACAGCATCAAAATTGATGCCAATAATTGGGCTCCGGCACCCCACACTTGGTGCTATAACCCTCAGTAGGATGTGGTTGCAAGCATACAGGCACATTGGGATGGTGTTGGAGGCCCTCAGTTACACAGCTGTTCATATCATCTACCAGAGTCAGGATTGGAACCCTTCTTGAAATCCCCTTATTGTTGGGATGCTGGTGAGGGCACAAACCTCCTTCATGGCAGTATGCATTGACTGATTTCCCTTCTGTGCTAGGGATAGCCAGCAGGGAGAAAACAAATGCACTCAAGACCATTAGGGGAGGCTTGGTGGCCCGCAGGCATGGAGGGCAGATGACTGTATACATAAAAATGTTTATCCCTGGAGAAACTCATAGCACCTCATATGTAGTGTTACTCCTCCGTAACAGTGTCAGTATTCTCCTGTTTTATTTTCATATGGGTAGTAGTTTGGCAAAAGGATGCCTACCTAAATGAATGATGATATCTGCTTATTTTTGATTATAAGCATTGTACTGAAGAATATTTGACATATTTGTAAAAGGGTAATGTCATTATCTCCCCTGTGATACAGCCATGTGTTTTGGGTACTGCACCATCAACAAAAAGGAAAAGACCTGTGCCCCCAGGAGATACCTGATTCAGATCTAGAGCATTGGTTTAGCCAGACTGGTAACATCTGGATAAGTGAAGTGAGTACCTTGGGCCAAAAAAGCAGAGCCTTTCCAAGAAGTGTTCCTGTGGACCAGCGTGACTTGATCCAGTCCACTCTGTTGCAGCCAATATATTTAAAGCCATAACAAGGAAGAGGGTTCTATTCTGGGGTGGTGTTGTCCTAGAAAGGGTTTGCCCACAGAAGCCAGTCAGATGTTGACCTTGCAGGCCCCCTTTGCATTCAGGATGCCTTAATATCCATTGATATGAAAGATGCATACAAAACCCCATTCCAGAGAATACAGTAATTCTAATTTCTCATAGGTACAGCACATTGCCTGTTTACTTCCTTGCCCTTTGGATTTTCCATGATGCTCAGGGTGTTCACCAAATGCTTAACCTCTTTTGCCCATGTGAGGACCAAGGAAATTCACATGTACTACTTTTTGGCCTTGACTGCCCACTATAAGGAACTTATTAAATTGAGCTCCATGGCTCTACTCTGTATATAATGTCGCATCTGACCTACTTGGACATCTCCCTCAAGCTTCAGAAATTCGGTCAGTAACTGAGCTGCACCAAGATCTTCTTAAAAGCATAATGGGCAACAGAGCTTTCAAGTTGGTTCTGCCACAAGAAAAGGCGGCTTTCCTTCATCTCTTTCACTTTCTAGCCCAGAGGACACATGGCTGCAAGGGTATTTCTAAGGGCATAGGATTGCATTTCTGCTCAAGTCCTGATTGCATGTTCTAGTTGCTGGTATATGAAAGAAGTTTTTGGGTACCTCAGAAATTTGTGGAAGCAGCATGGCCACCCCCAGAAAAAAGCTTAACCCTATCATCTTGAAGTTAAGTTGATGAGTGCAGACCAAACATGTAATGCTGTTTGATTCCACAAGGTGCTGACCAAACATGTAATGCCATTTGTGGTCCCACAAGGCTGACAGACCTTTAACAATAGTCCATTGCACTTTATATGTGGATAACACATGAGCATTCGAAATGGCCAGGAAAAGTGGACTGCTCAGCTCAAGGGCCAAATCTGTAAATCTCTAGCTAAATACAGCACTGATCTTTTCATTATAGGCTTTCATATCCATGTGAGAGATAGGAAACCTGAAGGTGTGGTGTCAGATGGCACCAGTATGATGGGATGTAAACTTGTGCAAACCACTGTTACAAGTTGGCTGTGATAACCTGGGAATTTACCTCATGACAGGGTCTTCACTTCCTTTCCACATATAGCCACTCAAACCACAACTCCCTTGCAGACTAACTGAGCAGGTCCTCGCCAAGCCTGCACAAAAGGTGTTGAAACTGGGACATATTGAGACATTCCCTGAAGTAGACCTGCTTGCCCTTCATACCAAGGTCCCAGTTCAGTTCATCCACAACACAGAGGAAAACATAACATTACATACAGTTTTGTATGATTTCAGTGGTTGCATATTGTTGTTTTTTTGTCCCCTCAGACCTTATTGTTACTGGCCTGGCCCCCAATATCAAACGTCCACATCAGGTCTACTAGCTACTTTCCAAACACCCCAGATTTACTCCTCTTTTGCTGAATCTGTTCGTGGATCCCAGTGGTGTCCTGGGGAATCAGCTCGTCTGTGATTCTGTTGGGGGGGGGGGTTTATGACCTACCCACTTCCCTTTCCCCACACACCATGCTCATTGTTTGTCCAGGGACAAATCTGCTCTTTGGGCAAGATCACCTTAGGGAGCATATTGACAAGTGTCCACCCACCTGTCCCTTCCCTGCCATTCTATCAGTCACTTGAGCTGCTTATTGAACCATTGCATGAAGTGTTTTGATCAGCACTGCTTTTCATGCAACAGGATGATCTTAGGAGCAGAATTTGTCTGTGGTTTCACTAGCTAGTTTTCAAATGAATCTGTAAATCCCGACAGAGTTCGGCAAACATTCATGAGCATTGACATTTTCTTAGGGTAAACTGTTTCAGTAGAGAAGTCGTGTACTGTGGCACTTCAAGGCTGTAAATGGCTTCTACATTTGTAAGAACTGTTAATATTTGTGGGAAATGTTACCCCAGAAGTATGGCTTTTTATGGGATACAGTGATTTAATTGGAGAACTAAATGAGATAATCTATATTCTTAAAAAATCTTGATGGATATATGAAACATTTAGAAGCTAGTACTGGGGTATATGAATTATTGATATTTGACTTAACTTGTGTAGCAGTAATTTCCATCTATAAGAAAAAGGGCCTTAGAGCCTTCCATAATTCTGTGATCTGATGATGCCATTTTCATTCATTCCTCAACTGATGGGTCTCTGATCCGACTCTGCTACTTCCAAATCCTCAAATCCAAACTTTCGAACTCCTCCCTTTACCCACAATGCCCCACCAGCCTAACATACCTCAGATCATGTTTGCTGCCGTGTCACTACAGAAGTGGATCCTCTCACTGTCAAGCTATTGGTGTATTTTAAGAGTAAAACAATGAGTCTTTTCAACTTTTTCCTTCAGTAGGCTGTCTTCTGATTTCACATGCTGCAGAAGGTACCTCACAGGTGGTAGGTTTTGGTATAGCCATTGGGAGACATGCCTGGATGTGCATGTGCGAATTTGCAGAGCCCTTTAAATCTTCATTCATCAGTGCTGCATTTGGTGAATCTTCCTTATTTGGCCTGAAAGTAAAAGAAATACTCTCCAGAAGTGAGCAAGAAAGAAAGACGTCTGCCATAGGATATGTTTTTCTACTCCTGGAAGGCCCTTTTCCCAGAATCAACAAGGAGATAGAAAGTGAAAGATGTGGTTCTGCAAATCCCAGGATTCTTTCCAAGACTAAGGAGATAGCTGTCCCAGAGGCAGAGGAGGGAACTCTAATGGAAGATGCCAGCCCCGTGGCAGAGGTGCCCGCAGAACCAGGGTTTCCTTCTCAGACAACCCTACCACTGCTGCTGAAAGGCAACACGACTTGTTGCCCTCTGGAGGCAGTCTGGGAGCATTTGTCTGTGCACCAAAAAGCCTGGGCATCCATCACAAAAGTTTCCTGGGTGCAGAGAATTTAATTATCTTTTGTTAGCTGCTGCAGAACTACAAAGTAAAAATTGTGGTCCTTATTTTCTTGTATGTGTTTGAATAGGGCATTTGTGGCCTTCGATTTTTGTATAATCTTGCATGTGTTCATAAATTTGATTCTTAAGCATCCTCTGAGTTTTCTGTATATAAAAAGCAGGACACTTAGAACACAAAGCTCCATGTACCATATTTTGTGACTCTCAACAATAATGGCCTGCGACAAAATATTCTTTATTTCCAATTATGACACTACTGGTTACCAGAATGTTTTTGCATTGTGTGCAATGGCCACACTTAAACATTCCTAGGAGTCTGTTACAAACTGGTTGATTTTTCCTAGAACTCTCCAGTAATGTTTTGAATGACGCATCTTTCTAATAAACCAACATGGGCTTACTACCTACTTTCCTAAGATTTTTATTATCTACTTAAAAAGATCTCTTGGATGTCGTCCTATTGTCATGTTGCGGTATTGTTACTGTGGGATCCTCTGCTTCAGGCGACTTGACCATCAGCTCCTATCTCATGTTGCGGTATTGTTACTGTGGGATCCTCTGCTTCAGGCGACTTGACCATCAGCTCCTATGCAAAAGCTCGAGCCTGGTTGCTGCTAGTGCATGGGATGCCACACGCAGGGCCATAAACCAGGGGCTTTTAATGTGACGTCTGCACGCACAGACCCCAGAACTTTTCTGCTGCAGTCGAACGTCAGATCGATTGCTTTGCTCCACTTCTTCAAGACATATAAAGTTAAGTACCCTTTTGGGGAAACCTTATTATTGTCTTTGCTTGACCTTGGGTTGTTACCAGTTTCCTTAGCAGATGTCCACTAGAAAGGGGAAATGTAGATGCAGACGTTAAATTCCGCACAAAGACTCCCATGAACTTTGCTTTCTCCGTTTAGGCTGGGAACACGACCATACCTCCTGTACCATCTGCCAGTCATTTGTTCCCAAAACTCTCAAGTCATCTGGCTGCCCTCAATTTATACCTAGTGAACCGGAGGTTAAAAAGGCTAGCTTTACAAATGGATCTGGAGATGGCCACCCAGGTGGAACCACCAAAGAGAAGGCCAAAGTTTCTAGGCCTACCACTTTTGCTCCTCCGTCATCGGGCGCCCCACCAACCACCAATATAGGGGTTGAGGGACGTCTGCTAGAACTGGCACATTCAGCTTCTACCCTTGAGAAAGCCACTTCTGAAGTACCAGTTGGCACGTCCTCTGAGGTTATTCCGACGTCTGTGACTGCTGAGATCGAGGGGGTACCAGGCTCCACCGGACGACCATCCATGAGCCAGGATTCCGAATCCTCACCCATAGGCCATATCCCTGAAACTAGCCCCTCATTTTCTACCATATTAACTCCTTTAAAAAAGAAACTAAAACAAAGCATTTGTCTGCTTTTTCTGAACAACTGGACTGGCAGTCTTTTTCACAGTCCTTGCTGCAGGCCTTCATGGCCCTTAGGCCTTAAGCATCCACATGGCCTGTGCTAAGCACCAGGCCTGCCTCCGCTATCTCTGTCCCTCCTGCCCTCTCCCATGAGGAAGAGGTCTCATCACTCTCCTCTGATGAGTCACTTACTTCTCCCAAATAGCTTTGCCCTTGGACTATTACTCCTCGGATGAGGATTCCATTAAGGGAGACCCCCCCCCCCCCAGGATATTATATTTGAAGAAACTATTACTAAAATAAGGGAGTTCTTTAAATGGGATACAGCTCAGATGGCTGAAATTCAAAAAAGGTATTTTGAGCTGCTCCAAGTAGAATCACCCTCCCCATCAGTCATTCCCCAGTGATTCCAGCATACCTAGATGCATTTGTGTCATCCTCAGAGTCCTGATTCACAACCTCATGCTCTCAAGAGACCGGACTGTTTTTATAAGGTCCCTGACCAGCACAAATTTCTTGTAAATCTCCCTTTGGCGACCCTGGTGTTGTAGCAGTAGCCCCTGACAAGCAGTCCAGACTCATCCCTTCCTCATCACTCTTGCTTTCAGGCAAGGATAACAAGGTAATGGACAGGCTGGGAAAGAAGACGTATACCTCTTCCACTCTAGCTTTTAGAGCAATTAATTACCAGACCCACATGGTCACATATGCCCTAGATTTGGTATCACAAGCTTCAGCCCTACTGTCCTCATTACTAGACTCCCCAAACAAGACACACATGGCATTTAAGCTGTCCGTGGCATCTCAGGTAGCCAGACACTTAAAGTGCAGCTATGGTGTAGCTGATGCCACTGCAAGATATGCAGTATTTGCTTCTGTTTTACACCAATGTTCATGGCTTAGACTGCAGCCCCTGCCTGAAGACTTTAAAATAAAAATTTTGGATGCACCCCTGGATAATAAACTCCTGTTTGGCCAACAGTCTGCTGACCTGTTTAAAAGCTTCCAGGAGAAGAGTAAGGAACTCCAGGACCTGAAACACTTACTGGTCTCCCCAGTACCAAACTTTATAGGAACTACCCTGCAAAGACCTCCTTTGTCAGGAGGGCCCTCTGCTCATCCACCTCGTCAACCTCCAGACATAGAAGAGAGTCTAGGAAACCAACCTCCTCTAGGGCAGCCACCTCTCAGCCCCACAACAGGCAGCCCTTTCAGGGTAGGAATAATGCTTGACTGCCTCATACCTTCCTTTGTCATCCTGCCACTCTCACTGTCTTCCCCCCCTGGAAAGAAGTCACTTCAGACTGCTGGGTGCTGGCAGTAATGGAAAAAAGGATACTCCCTGTTTTGGCAGGAAAAACCCATTCCACTAGGCATCTCCCCCTCCCCCCAAGAACCAACTACACCTAATCCCACAGATTATCCAGGACCTTCTTGCTCAGGGATCCGTTGAACCCATTCCACCAGGCCAAGATGGGAAGTATTCTACTCCATGCTATTCCTGGTACCAAAAAAGGATGGCCCTTGGGGGGCCCATCCTGAACTTATCCTTCCTAAACCTTTTTTCTGAAGGTCCCTTCCTTCAGAATGCTATCACTTAAAACCTCCTTCCATATTGCCACCCAAAGCTTTCATGGCCACTTTGGACTTGAAGGAGGTATACTTCCACATCCTTATCCACCCAGTCCACAGGAAGTACCTAGGCTTTGCTGGATCCTGCTCAAACTTTGCCTAACAGCAGCCATATCCTACTATAGGACCAAGGGCAATTCAAATCTACCCCTACCTAGACATCCTCATCCTTGCAGAAGGGGAAGACACACACAGAAATTATCAGTTCTTCTCCATGTCACTGCTCCAGAGATCAGAATTCACACTCAACCTTACAAAATCATCCCTCTCCCCAGCACAGGACAAAACCTTCCTCGGTTGTAGGATAAGGACTGATCTGATGAAGGTCTTTCTTCCTCAGGACAAGGTAACCTCCCTGGTCAGTCACTTCCAGGACCTTCTCCTTATCAACCATCTCTCAGCCAGGCAATTCATGCACCTCCTAGGCCTAATGGCAGCCACCATCCCCATGCTGCCACTAGCCAGGTTACACATGAGGAAGTTACAGTGGTACCTGAAGAATGTGTGATGTTCATCGTGCATACAGCTGCAGTCATAACAGATGGGTTCTCCTGCCGTCAGGCGGGTCCTCGGTCGGCCGAATTCCAAAGTCTAGGTCTGGCGTCGGTTGTTGTCGCTTCTTCCCTGATGTCAGTGCGACAGGGGTATAAAGGAACCAGCCGACGCCATTTTCTCCAGTCTTTCTTGCTGCGCGGTGCCCGAAGCAGAAGCAGTTCGCAAGTGCCGGTCGGCCAGCTCCTGAGATTACGAAAATTTGGAAACCGAAGTCGTCTTAAAAGCCAAGTACCCCGTTGGGGAAACTTTTCTTGCCTCAGACCGATGTCAGACAAAGTTAATAATTGTATTTCTTGTGGGAAGCAAATACCGCATAAGGATTTCCATTCCCTCTGTATACCTTGTTTAGGCCCAGACCAAGACGTCTCGGTCTGTCGTTTTTGTGCTACATTCAACAAACGCACTATTAAGCGTCGGGCGAAGTTCGCCCAGCATTATTTTGGGAAAGCATTTAACTATACTATGTCGTCGGATACTCCGACTCCGGTTTTGTCTAAAAAACGCAAAGACAAGGACCGACACACGAGGTCCGCGGCTTCTACCGACACCACGCCAAAGCCGACTACACGTGGTCCGGTTCTCAGCGAGGCGCCTACGCAGCCCCTGACTACCGACGACACTTCTTTGATGGTGTCTCCTGTGCCTCCTGTGCCTGAGGTCGCAGGCTCCTCGGCCCACACCCCGACTACAGATACCGAAGCCACTCTTGGCGTTGAATCTCAGAATGTGGACAGGTCCACCTCCACTCAAGGTGTCTTCAGACCTTCCTCTTCTTTCTCCATCAAGGCTTTCACTAAGTCTAAAGCAACCATGCACTCTGAGACCAGCTACACAGGACCCATCTCCAGGCCCCATGCCTAAGAAACAGATGCTTAAAATGGCTGAGGATTTAATTACTCTTATCAGAGGTTCTCAGCCCCCACCGGACAAAAGGCCCAGAGTGGAGGAAGATTCCCCCTTCTCTGATCAGGGCTCCATTATTTCAGAGCATTCTGATGTTCAGGAACATTCTTACTCCCCTTTTGAAGAATCTGATGCGGAGGAGTCCATCCCTTCTGCCCCCCCCCCCCCCCCAGAGGATTACTCATTTGGGGAAACTTTGCATACCTTAAGGGAACACTTCCACTGGGAAGGCCAAGATTATTCAGATTCCAAGAAAAGACTCAGGGAATTTCTCTTGCTACCTCAGCACAGGCCTCTGGCTATACCTTCTGTCTTGGACATCCTAGATGATGTTTACTCGGTGGGCTTGCCTTAACCCGGACTCTCTACCTCCAGCTCCAGTTAAGCCTGACAGGTACTACAGGGTTCCTGATTCACACCAATTTCTATACAAAAGCCATGCTGCTGACCCAGAAACCATCTCACAGGGCCCCAAGGGAGTTAAGGCCTCCATTGCTAAAAATCCATTACCTTCCGAGAGAGACTCCAGATCCTTAGAAAGGTGGGGGAAAAAGGTATATACCTCGGTTACCTTATCTATGAGGGCCTTAAACTGTCAGTTTCATATGCTAAAATACCAACAGTTTTTGTTATCACAATTGAAAAGTAAAATGTCACAACCTGAACAACCAGACTTGATGGAATTGCAGGATTTGATGCATAGTGCAGAACAAGTGGGTAAACATACCTTACAATGTGGTTTTGATGCTCTAGAGGCCTCATGTAGAGCTGCTGTTACAGGATCAGTCATACGTAGGCATGCCTGGCTCAAGGAACAAGCCTTGCCTGATCATGTCAAAGCTAAATTACTAGACTCCCCTCTTCAAAAGGATGTACTATTTGGTGCTAATGCTGAGGAGGTGTTAAGGAAAATGGAGGAAAAGGCTAAATCGATGCAAACTGTGTGAGAATTTCTACAGGTACAACCCCCACATTTTAGTAGAAATTGGCCTTCCAAAAACTGGTCTTTTCCTGCCACGGACAGACCCCAAAGAGGCAGATACAGGCGCCCGAGGGGCAGAGGACAATCCCAAGGATCGTTTAGAGGCAGACAATGGCAAGCTCCTACACAAAGAGGTGGTGAGGATAACTCGCAATCTTTCAGAAAGCAAACCCAATGACTTTCCCCTTTGCATACCAACCAAGTCTCAAATGGCAGCCCCCTTAGGAGGAAAGCTGGTATTATTTTCAAAAAATTGGCATATTGTCACAAAGGACAAATGGATCCTGGACATTATAAACAGAGGCTACAAATTCCATTTTCACACCCTTCCAAAAATGAGAGGCATGCCAAACCTGCCACACAATCAAAGGGCAGAGGCACAAAGGCAAATTACAGATCTCATAAACATGAAAGCTATTCAAGAGGTACCTACGCACGAACAAGGTCAAGGTTTTTATTCCAGGCTATTTCTGGTGCCAAGGAAGGGAAAAGATTGGAGACCTATTTTGGACCTATCCATTCTAAACACATTTCTACTCGTACCAAAATTCAAGATGCTCACTCTACAGCAACTTCTTCCCATGCTGGCCAAGGAGTCTTGGCTGGTAACATTGGACCTCAAGGAGGCATACCTGCATGTCCCAATCAGACAAAATTGCAGAAGGTACCTCAGGTTTCCTGTCCTTATGAAAAACCAAGTAAGGGGAACGAATGCAGAGAGCTTGATCTCGGAAACCCTTCTTGCTGAAGTGACAGCCAGTAAGAATATAGTTTTCCAGGTCAATAACTTCAAAGAATGTGAAGCAGACGGTTCGAAGGGAGGTAGCATCAAGGATGCCAACATTAAATTTAGATCCCATTGCAGAGGAGGATGCTTTACTGGCGGCTTTAGGAGAAAAACTCCTCTCAGAAAGGCCTTGCATAATCTATGAGACATAATGTTATTATCATGCAAGCCAACATGATACTTGGAAATAGCAGCCAGTTGAACTTTAACTGTAGATGAAGAAGATCCTGAATGAAAAACTTCAGCCAGGAAATCTAAAACAGAATGCACAGGAGCAGTAAAGGGATCAATATTCCTGGAATTTGCCCAAATAGAAAAACGTCGCCACTTGCTAGCATAAACAGTTCTGGTGGACGACTTTAAAGAAGACACTAAGATGTCTCTGACAGAATCCGAGATCATCGGAAGCCTGGCTAGGGAAGGAAGTGGAGCAACCAAGCAGTGAGGTTGAGAGAATGAATGGCCCAGTGCTGCTGACCCGACTGGTGGATCAAGAGATCCGAAACTGGGTCCAGATGCCAGGGCTGCACCAGGAGGTGATGATGCAGAGACGGAAACCAAATTTGTCGAGGCCAGTAAGGGGCAATGAGAATCAACTTGGCCCTCAAAACGGTGGCTTTCTGAATGACTTGTGGACTCAAGGGAAAAGGAGGAAAAGCGTACAGAAGTCCCCGGGGCCAATACTGGGTTAGAGAGTCTCTCAGGGGTTGGCCTGGTAGGGGAAAGAGAGTGAAAATCGGGGCACTTGTTATTTTGAGGTGTAGCAAAAAGATCGCAACAAGGTGTGCCCCACTTCAGAAAAATCTGATCCACTACAGATTGATTGAGAGACCACTCGTGAGGCATCAGAATGGATCTGCTCAGCCTGTCCACCAAGAGGTTGGACCTGCCGGGGATGTGCGTTGCTATCAGAAACCGATGAGAGGAGATTGCCCATTGCCAAAGTCTTGAGAGCTTCTCGACACAACGGATAGGACCTGGTCCCGCCCTGCTTGTTGATGTACCAGACCACAGACATGTTGTCCGTTTGTACTGCAATAGTCCCCGTGGGAAAAAAGTCGTTGAGGGCTTGCAACGTTAAAAGCACCGCTCTCATCTCCAGGACATTGATGTGCAGATGGTATTCTATGGGTTGCCACGTCCCGTGGACCATCCTGCCCTGATAATGCCCCCCCCACCCGATCAGAGAGGCATCCGTAGTAACTGTGGCAACTGGAGGAGGGAGAACAAAGGGTCGGCCCTGATGAAGAGGGGAAGATATCCACCAGTTCAGGTGAGTTCTGCACGATTGTGTGACTAAAATTTCGTGCCTCATCGGAAGACTGTGGTACGACCACTGAGTGAATAACATCCACTGCAGAAGACGCATGTGGAAGCGAGCCAGTGGTAGAAGAACAATGGCCGCAGCCATAAGACCTAGAACCTTTAGTATCAATCTGGCTTTGACCTTGCTGCTCTGCAATAGAATTCGAACAAATTTTTGGATGTCCCGAATTCTTTGATCTGTTAGTCTGGCTAACATTTTGACTGTGTTTAATTCTGCGCCTATAAAGGTGATCGATTGGCAAGGCCGCAGAGAAGATTTTTTGAAATTTACTGAAATCCCCAAACTCTTGCAAAGCTGCAGAGTGTAGTCTCTGGTCTGAAGAAGTTGACACCTGGTGGTGGCGGAGAGGAGCCAGTCGTCCAAATAAGGAAACACCTAGAATCCTTGACGTCTCAGATGAGCTGTGACCACTGCCATGCATTTGGTAAACACTCTGGGGGCTGAAGTGAGGCCAAAGGGCAGGGCTCTGAATTGGTAATGACTGGTCCCTAGCCGAAAGCGGAGAAACCTTCTGGAGCGCCTGTGAATCTTTATGTGATAGTGCGCGTCCTGAAGGTCTATAGAGCACATCCAGTTGTCCTTGCCCAGAAAGGGCAGAATGGACTGAAGCGTGACCATCCGGAATCTTGCCTTCTTGACAAATCTGTTTAGACTGCTCAGGTCTAATATTGGTCTCCAATCTCCCGTCCTTTTGGGGACCAAAAAGAATCTTGAGTAGACGCCGGATCCTACTTGGTCTGCCGGAACAGTCTGGACGGCTCTTTTCCTAGGAGCTTTGAAACCTCCTGTTCTGCCAAATCCCTTTGACCGGGTGAGATGTCTGGAAGGGATTGTTGAGGTACGGGATACCTTTCGAAGGGGATTTTGTAACCCTTGGATATGATCGACTGTACCCACACATCTTGTGAGAGGGAATGCCAGGCTACTGGGTACAGCGAAATCCTTCCCCCGACTGCCTCCAAGGGTGGACAGTCGGGCAACACCTCAGGGGTGCTGAAAGGGCTTCTCAGGAAGAGACTCCCTGTTGCCCTGGTTCTGAGGACCCCCCCTGCCTCTAGGGCGGCGTCTGTTATTGTTACCCCCTCTGCCTCTGGGGGTAAACTGACCACGTGTGTCCGGTGTAGCTCCTTGGGCTTTATGAACCACATCTTCCCTCCCTTCTGACCTTTGGGATATGGTCTAGAAGGGGTGGAAAAATGGACTCCAACGGCAGAAAGAGTTTTACCGTCCTGCTCACACCTGGTCAAGGTATCCTTCACCTGAGGTCCGAACAAAGCCGAACCATCAAAGGGGGTATTGGTGAAGGACGCCTTAAAGGGGTCCGCAAAATTACAAAGCCACATCCAGGCTTGGCGTCTAAGAGCCACTCCTGTGCCTGCGGCCCTGCTCGCTCCATCGGCCGCATAGGATATGAGCCGCATGGAGGAGTTGGATAAGGAATTCAGGATTGCTAGCTGTGAGGCAATCTTTTCTTGAGCCCCAGCAGCAGAAGGATCCTGGACCACTTCACCCAGTTCCTTGAGAATATCTCTTTGAAGCCTGGTGAAGTGACAAAGGTAGTTCAGCGAACGCATAGCAAAGGTCGCTGAAGAAAACATCCGCTTTCCATACCTGTCCATGGTCCTAGAATCCTTGTTAGGAGGATGGACAGGTACTGAAGGATCCGCCAGTTCCTTCTTAGTGGCCGCCGCCACCACCATAGCATCTACAGAGACGCCCTTGGAAAGAAACTGTTTGTCCGTAGGGGCCGTAATAAACTTGGATGGTCTCCTGGGGACAGGTTCCACAGAATCTGGAGCTGCCCACGCCTTCCGAGCCACTACCTGCATAAGTGGGTCGAAAAGGCGGAGACACCCAGGAGGTGGAGGGTCGGGATCCAAAAGCCTCCAGGTATACCGACTCATCCTCGGAGGGATCAATGGATGGCCAATTCCCCCTCTGTTTGAGGAGCTCAAGGATGTCTGAAAAGGAGACATCCTCAGAGGGGATCGTGGGAACCCTCCGACTCATCTAAGTCGGTATCAGATGTAGTAGACTCAGGGGAGTCTGTGTGTTTCCTCTTACACGTCCTCTTCCGAGGGGTTCACCTGCCGGATCAGGAGAAACTCGAAGAGGAGGAAATTCCCAATGGGGAAACCTGGGCGATGGATCCCTGGGCCTGAGAGCAAGAGGCTGGCAAGAGGTGTCTACAGGCACCAAGAGGGAGGAGCTAGAGGGATGGACCGTTGACCTGGCTCAGGAGCCAGGACACTCCTCATCACCTCAAAGGCTCCTCCCGAGACCGGAATATCCCGTTCGAGGACACAGGAATTCCGGCTCCACTGAGAGGGAAGGCTCGAGGCGATGTCGGTGCCGAGCTTACCAAAGCTGAAGCCCCGAGAGGGAGAGCGGGGTCGGACAAGGGTCTGATGCCACTAGCCCCTCGGAACCGACAAGGGAAACTTCGGCGACCGGATCCCTCCAAGGAAGGTCTCAAGGAGGAGATCGGGCCGACGACGGAGCCGAAGGATGTATCGGCTCGGCCGAAACAGTCGCTGTCCCAAGAAGCTCCGGCTCCGAACTCTGGTGGGGAGTCGGAGGAGGAAGTTCAAGGGGTGAAGCAATAGCAGAAGTCTGCTGAGACGGGCTATGGAGCATTTGGGCCAGTGCCTGCGACTTCAACAGCCTGCTTACCACCCTCTCTAAGTCGTGGTCAGACAGCCTGGAAGATCTCGAAGATCGGCTCCGATGGCTCCGCTCCGACAAAAGAGGAGACCCCGGAGCCGAGTGGATACTCTCCAACGAAGGGGACCGAGATCTCTTTCGGGACGAAGTCATCGGAGCCGAAGTCCCCTGAATTCCAGATGGAGCCGAAGGTTTCTCGGCTCCGATGCTGGATAAGGTGTCGGCTCCAGCCAGGAGCCGACAAGGCCACAGTGGACCGGGTGTCGGAACCAATCGGTGCCGAACCCACTAACTTGGAAGCAGAAAGATCGGCTCCAGCCGGAGCCACCGGAGGAGGCTTAGATACTGTAGCCTGAACCTTCGGTGGCTTAGAAGGTTTACTAGACCCTGTTTTAGAGGGAGAACCTTCTGGCTTAAGTAAGCCACGGAGGATCAATTTATTCCTCCTTTCCTGCAGGACTCTCTGGCTAAAAGAGTGACACAAAGCACAGGAGTCCTGCAGGTGCAAAGGCCCCAGGCAGTAAACACAAGAAGTGTGACCGTCTGTCAGAGACATTTTCTGACAGCACGAGTCACACTTCTTGAAGCCTGAGACCTTGCCTTCCTTTGACATAGTTCTAAGGAAGAAAGTCACACACACCCCAACAAACACAATTAATCCCCAAACACACAGACACACAGGTAGGGATTAACCAATGGGGTCTAGGCCTAACTTAACTGTTTTACAATTATAAAAAGAATTTAAAAGTTTTTAACTATAAGGGAATAGGGTGGGCTGTAGACACACTACACACTATGAAAGGGGAAAAAAGGGGGAAATAAATCCCTAACTAAGCTTTTTTGACAAAAAACAACTTACCTCAGCTGGCAAAGGAGACCTCTTTCGCTAAGCGGCAAACGAGATCTGGGGTAGTTCCGCCTTGCATCATGGGATATAGGGTTGCCTCGAGCTGGTAAAAGGAGTTCTCAAGCTAAAGCAAGTGCCGAGTCAGAGCCGAGGATCGGCTCCGAACCCATCCAGCAAGAATGAAGGCGAGATTGACAACTTAACATCCGTCCTTTTCTCGGTCGGCTCCGTTCACCTCGACTCCGTCGGATCCGGTACCGGAGTCTCGGAGCCGAAGATCCATCCTTGGTTCCGGGACCGAGAGTCGGACCGATGTTTCGGTTCCGACACTCCCTCGGGCCTCGGCTCGGATCGACTCGGTTCCGTCCTCGGGGTCGATGCCTTCGGTGCCTGTTTCGGGGATTCTTCCCATTTCTTCGGAACCGGGAGATACCTCGACTCGGGATCCGGGGGCCTTCGATCTCATGAGGAAGGTGTTGTCTACCCAGACAATCACATCAGCAGAAACAGCTTCTCCTCCCCATAAAGGACCGTTATCCTCCTCTGCACCCACGGCTACATCTAAGCGTCGAGCACCTGTCTCAGCCACCCCTGGAGGATGCCCCCTGTTCCTCCGAGGCTTCTTCGGATGCTCCCCCCGAAGAAGTCCCTAGGAAAAGATTGTGTAAGAGGAGACACTTAGATTCTCCACAAGAGTCTTTGACATCGGACACTGACTTGGATGAGTCAGAAGGGTCCCCAAAATCACCCTCAGAAGATGTCTCCTTTTCTGACATCTTGGAGATCCTGAAGCAGAGAGGTGATTGGCAATCCCTCCCCCCTTCTGAGGATGAGTCAGTGCTGCTGAAGGCATTTGGTGCTCGCCGTTCCTCCTCCTGGGTCACTCCGCCCTTCGATGAGTTAATGGAGCTGATTGCTCGAAGGGCGTGGGAGACTCCTGACATGGTGGAGCCAGTCCCTAGAAAGCCTAATAAGTATATTACTGCACCCCAAGACAAGGCTTTTCTAACAAAGGGAGTTCCAGTGGACGCTATGGTGGTGGCAGCGGCCATGAAAAAGGAGATGTCGGAATCTTCCTCATCTGTCCATCCCCCTAAAAGAGATTCTAGGACTATGGACAGGTACGGGAAGCGCATTTTTAGTTCAGCGGCTTTTTCTATGCGATCCCTGAACTATTTTACCCACTTCACACGACTACAGAGGGATCTAATCAAAGAGTTGGGAGATACCCTCCAGGGTACTACAGATGCTGCTGTCTCAGAAAAAGTTACAGCACAACTCAGTACCCTTACATCCATTATAAACTCGTCCATGAGGCTGATTTCATACGCAGCCGAAGGATCGAGTAGGGCAGCGGCTTCAGCAATTGCTCTTCGTAGACAATCCTGGATGCGCTTATGTTCATTTGCGGAAGCCTTCAAGTCTTCCTTTACTAACGCCCCATTTGACGGTGCCACTCTCTTTGGCCCCAAAGTAAAGGAGACCCTTACCCGGTGTGAGCAGGAGGGAAAGACTCTGTCTGCTGTCTGAGTCCATTTTTCTACCCCATCCAGACCGTACCCCAAAGGGCAACGCGGTGGAAAAATGTGGTTTCGAAAACCCAAAGGATCTTTCCCAGGCACACAGGGTGATGCCCCCTCTAGAGGCAGAGGAGGGGGCAGAGGTGGAAGACGCTGCCCTGGCGGCAGAGGGGTCCATAAAACCAAGGTGACAGGGATACCCCTGGAAAACCTTTCCAGCACTCCTGAGAGGAGGCCCGACTGTCCTGCTCTGGAGGCAGTCGGGGGTCGCTTAGCTTTATACCCTCAGGCCTGGCAAAATCTTACAACAGACAACTGGGTAAAAAGCGTTACCAGAGGTTACAGAATACCCTTCCTATCCCCCATTCCAAAGAGAAGACTCCCAGATGTGCCGCCCCATCTGCGAGAACCTGCAGCTATGGAAATTTCAAAGCTGCTAGAAAGAGAGTCATCCAACCAGTCCCAGCGGACCAAAGAGGATTCGGAACTTACTCAAGGTTCTTTTTAGTTCCAAAGAAGACAGCGGACTGGAGGCCGATTCCAGACCTAAGCAACCTCAATTCCTACGTCAATAAAGAAAAGTTCCGAATGGTCACGCTTCAATCGATCCTTCCATTCTTACAGAAGGACGACTGGATGTGCTCAATAGATCTGAAGGACGCATACTACCACATCAAAATGGCCAGGGCGTCCAGGGATCACTTGCGCTTCCGGCTGGGAGCCAGTCATTTTCAATTTCGAGCCCTGCCCTTTGGTCTGACCTCAGCCCCCAGGGTTTTCACCAAATGCATGGCAGTGGTAGCGTCTCACCTGAGACGCCTAGGATTCCAGGTGTTTCCGTATCTGGACAACTGGCTCCTTTCTGCCACCACCCAGCGTCAACTGATACAGGCCAGGGATTACACTCTACAGATTTGTGTTCACCTCGGAATTTCCGTAAATTTTGAAAAGTCTTTATTACAGCCATCACAGCATATCTCATTCATAGGAGCGGAATTGGATACGCATCATTTAATTCTAAGGCTTCCTCCAGAAAGGATAGCCTCACTACAAAGCAACATATCTCTTCTTCTGTCATCCAAGAAATACCCAGCAAGACAGGTTCTAAAGGTTTTGGGTCTCATGGCAGCTTCTCTCATTGCGATACCCCTGGGAAGACTGCACATGAGAGTTCTACAATGGCTACTGTTTGCACAATGGTTGTTCCAACAGCTACCTCTAACACACGAAATTCTGATCACAAACACATGCAAATCGCACCTAACTTGGTGGCTTCAGACTTGCAACCTTTCCAGCGGAAGACCATTTGTGCTACCCTCGCCGACAGCTACGGTGACCACGGATGCTTCCCTGATAGGGTGGGGGGGCATCTTTCAGGGACAGACAGTCCAAGGCGAATGGACCAATTTAGAGTACAATCTGCACATCAATGTTCTAGAGTTGAAGGCAGTGTTTCTAGCGTTGCAACACTTTGCTCCCCTTCTTCCTCTAGGGACTATTGCAGTTCAGACGGACAACATGTCCGTAGTCTGGTACATAAACAAACAAGGGGGAACCAAGTCCTATCAGCTATGCAGAGAGGCCATGAGAATCTGGCAATGGGCGGAGTCCACGGGTCGCTTTCTGATAGCAATGCACATCCCGGGGTCATCCAACGTCATAGCCGACAGGCTGAGCAGAGCAATCCTATTGCCTCACGAGTGGTCCCTAAAACAGTCAGTTGCGAAGAAGATTTTTCGCAAGTGGGGCCAGCCTTCCTGCGATCTTTTTGCGTCTCCAATGAAGCCAAATGCAGGAGCTACTTTGCCCTATTACCCCCTCCAGGGGAAGTCCCCAGGGACGCACTGGTTCACGATTGGCCCCCGGGTCTCCTGTACGCTTTTCCTCCCTTTCCCCTGATTGCAAAGTTTCTGCAGAAAGCCAACAACCTGCAAAGGACGATTATCCTCATTGCCCCATTCTGGCCTCGTCAAATCTGGTTTCCCTTTCTTCTGGCACACCGCATTCGGGAACCCTGGATCCTGGACCGGGCGGATCTACTGACCCACTCGTCAGGGGCTCCCCACCCTTCGCTCTTGTCACTCCATCTAGCAGCTTGGTTGCTCCGCTTCCCTACTTAGCCAGGTCTGATCGTCTTTCACCTGCAGTTCAGAATATACTAGTGGCTTCTCACAAAGCTTCCACTACAAAGACCTACACTAGTAAATGGAAGTGCTTTGTTTTCTGGGCACATTCACAGCATTTGGATCCTGTTATAGCTCCTTTAAACAAGATTTTGGAATTTTTAACAGAGTTGTTCCACCAAGGAGCTTCTCCTGCCACTTTAAGAGTGCAATTGGCTGCCATTTCCAACTTTCATGTGGAAGAATGTGGGGCACCTATTATGGCTCACAGACTTTGTAAGGCCTTTTTAAAAGGATCGTTCCATATTAGACCACCAGTTAGGACTCCTACATCTCCGTGGAATCTGAACCTTTTGTTGTCTAAATTGATGTTGCCTCCATTTGAATCGGCTTCCTCTTGTCCATTGAAGTATTTGTCGTGGAAGACCCTCTTTTTGGTGGCCATTACATCGGCTAGGCGGGTGTCAGAGCTTCAGGCTCTTTCTGTTAAACACCCTTATCTGATCTTTCACTCTGACAGAGTATCTCTTCGCACTAATCCATCCTTCCTCCCCAAAGTCTGCTCTATTAATAACATTAATCAATCCATTGAACTCCCTACCTTTTTCAAAAATCACTCCAATAAGTTGGAGTATATGTTACACAAGTTAGATGTTCATAGACAACTTAGATTTTACTTGGATAGAACAAAGGATCACAGGAAATCAGATCAACTTTTTATAGCCTTTGCGGACAGCAGGAAAGGTGTGGCAGTTACTAAACGAACCCTTTCCAAATGGCTAACTGATTGCATTGTGTTTGTTTATGCTACTTCAGAACAAACTTTACCTGCCAAACCCAAGGGGCACTCTACAAGATCAGTATCTACATCCATGGCTCATGCAGCTCGCTTACCATTAGACACTATTTGTGCAGCTGCCACTTGGTCTAAACCACATACATTCATTTCTCATTACAAAGTGGACAGGGTTTCTAGGGACAGGGCATCCTTTGGTTCCACTGTGCTCAAGAACGTTCTCCCATGAGTTCCTCAGGAACATGGAGCTAGGGACGCTACCCATGTGTAAGAACAAATGGCGAGATCGAACACTCACATTTAGAAGTTATATTCTTACCATAACGTTCCATGTGGAGTGTTCATCTCGCCTTTGTTCTTACATTCCCACCCTCAGGAAGAACGTACAGTTTGGTGCCTGGTCTGGGTTATTCTGCTTCTGCATTCGCAGTTGTTGTGTATATATGTATGTACATATGTATATATAGCTATAAGTGTTCTTGTAGTTATGTAGTTTTGCATGAGTGTGTTCTCTCTCTGACTGCTGGTTTGCTTGCAAACTAGATCTGAGGTAAAGGCAGAGGGGGATTGTGGGAGTTAGGTTGGTCTCGAGCTTCTTCTCGATGCAGAGCTTGCAAGCGGCCGACACGGAGCCGAGGATCGGCTCCGAACCCATGTGTAAGAACAAAGGCGATATGAACACTCCACATAGAACGTTATGGTAAGAACATAACTTCTAAGAATTGCAGGATTTAATGCATTCTGCAGAACAAGTTGGTAAACATACTTTGCAGTGGGGTTTTGATGCTTTAGAAGCATCTTGCAGGGCTGCTGTCACTGGGTCTGTACTTAGAAGGCATGTTTGGCTTAAGGAACAAAACTTGCCAGATCATGTTAAAGCTAAATTACTGGATGCTACCTTAAACCAAGACCACCTTTTTGGCAACAAAGCAGAAGTCCATGAAAGGATGGAGGAAAAAGCTAAATCTATGCAAACTGTTAAAGATTTCTTACAAGTACAGCCTCCCAGATTTAGTAGGTATTGGCCTTCAAAGAATTGGTCCTTTCCAGTCTCTTCCAGGCCTTCAGTCCAAACCAAGGAACAGCAGACCACCTAGGTTACAGTCTCAGGCTGCTCACAGACCTAAGCAGTGGGGGCTCCCACTTCCAAAGCAGGGGGGAGTAGTAAGCCACCCCCCTACGGAAAAATGGCTTAATGACTTAACCTTAACCCTTCCAAGCCCTTGTCAACTACCTGCTCCCTTAGGAGGAAAGCTTGCCCTGCATGCAGAAAACTGGGAACTCGTTACCCAGTACAAATGGGTTTTGAACATAGTTTCCCAAGGATACAGATTCCACTTCCACACGCTACCAACCCCAAGCGGTTGGCCAGACCTACCCCCAAATCAATGGGCAGAGGCCCAACAGCAGGTTCTCTCTCTTCTCAGTATCAGGGCTATTCAACCTGTCCCAGCAGAAATAAGGGGAGAAGGTTTTTATTCAAGTATTTTCCTGGTACCCAGAAAAGACAGCTCCTGGCATTATATCCTGAACCTCTCTATTCTAATTACCTTTCTGGTAATTCCAAAATTCAAAATGCTAACACTTCAACAGCTTCTTCCTATGCAAGGCAAAGATGCCTGGCTGGCAACCTTAGACGTAAAGGAAGCTTACCTGCGCATTCCAATAAGGGAATCTTGCAGGAAATATCTACGATTCAGGGCAGGATCCATGCACCATCAGTTCTCTGCACTTCCCTTTGGCTTATCTGCTGTGCCCAGGGTATTCGCAAAGTGTCTAGCTCCAGCTATTGCATTTTGTAGGCAGAGAAATATTCAAATATACCCATACTTGGATAATTGTCTGATTCAGGCAGAAAGCCAGGACTTGCTATTACAACACCTGGCATTTGTAAAGAATCTTCTAACCTCACTGGAGTACACCATAAATGAAAAGAAATCTCACCTGGTACCCTGCCAATAGATTGCATTCCTGGGTGCAAGCTTGAACACAACTTCCCAGCTGGCATTCCTCACTCCAGAGAAACAAGTTTATTTGACATCCTACTTCAAACTATTGGCCACAAAACCCCAGGTATCTGCAAGGAAAATTCTGCAAGCCCTGGGGTTCATGGCATCTTGCATTCTACTAATTCCATATACATGACTGCATATGAGTAAACTCCAATGGTATCTAAAAAGCCTATGGTGTCAACATTCTCAGGACATGGAATCAATGAATGTCCTTCAAGGATGCATCTGCAGTCATCACATATGGGTTGTCCTGCCTCAGGCAGCCCTTCGGTCGGCCAGATTCCAAAGTCTGGGTCCGGCGTCGGCTGTTGTCGCCCTTTCCCCGACGTCAGAGCGCCTGGGGTATAAGAGAGTCAGCCAACGCCATCTTCCTCCGTCTTTCTTGCCGCGTGGTGCCCGAAGCAGAAGCAGTTCGCAAGTGCCGGTCGGCCAGCTCCTGTAATTCAGCTACCGAAGACTTCAAAAAGCTAAGTACCCCGTTGGGGACTCTTTCTTGCCTCAGCCGATGTCAGATGAAGTTAATAATTGTTTAACTTGTGGGAAACAAATACCTCATAAGGATTTCCACTCTTACTGCCTCCCCTGCCTAGGCCCAGACCACGACGTCTCGGCCTGTTCAGCCTGTGCTTCCTTCAACCGACGCACTCTTTGACGTCGGGCGGAGTTTGCATAGGAATTTTTTGGGGCTAGTTTTTCGTACAATATGCCGTCGGAGACTCCGACTTCACATTTGATTAAGAAACGGAAGGACAAGGACCGACACGCGGGCCACGGTTTTGGCTGAAACCACGGCCGGGCCTACCGCGAGTGTCTCGGCCTCGACTGAAACAGAGTCCTTGGTACTTCCTACCACCGAAACCGCTCAGCTGACTACCTCGGTCCCGGAGGCCCCGGCTGAATCTGTTATTGAATTTCCAACAGAAACTGGTGTCCTGGAACCTTCTGACACCATACCTTTAGACAAAACTACACCAGCACGTGGTGCAGCCAGGGCTCCTGCATCCATGTCCATTAAGGCATTCTCTAGGGCTAAAGCTGCTAAACTCTCCAAAGCTTTGCCTCCCAAGGTTATCCCTCAGGGACCCACTACAGGTTCACAGATTCTAAGCTTAGCAGAGGACCTTATCTCCTTAATTAGGGTCTCAACCTCATCCAGACAGGGGCTCTCAACCTCCTCCAGACAAAAGGCCCAGGGTTGAGCCCTCTGAACCCCACTCCTCAGATGAGGCCACAGATGGTTCTACTCTCTCAGACCACCAGGAGGAGGCTTTTTCGGCCTATGAAGATTCTGATGCAGAGGAATCTATTCCTTCGGCCTCCCCTCCTGAAGAGTTTTCCTTTGGGGATACACTCCACACTATGAGAGAGCATTTCCAATGGCAGGGCCAGGAATTCTCTGATTCCAGGAAGAGATTAAGGACCTTCTTGCATTTGCCTCAGCATAGACCTTTGGCTATTCCTCCTGTTTTAAATGTCATTGATGATGTGTACTCTGAGTCTAGCTCAACCCCTGATTCTCGACCTCCGGCTCCTGTCAAACCCGATAGGTACTACAGGGTCCCGGACTCGCATCTTCACCTTTACAAGGCCCACTCTGCTGATCTAGAAACTATTTACCAGGGCCCTAAAGGGGTTGCAGCTGCCACTACTAAAAATCCTATCCTCTCTGAAAGGGAGTCTAGAGCTTTAGAGAGATGGGGTAAAAAAGTGTATACTTCTGCTACTCTTTCTATGAGGGCATTGAATTGTCAGTTTCATATGATACAGTACCAAGAGTATTTGTTAGATGAATTGCATAAAAAACTGTCTTCACATGAACCCCTAGATCGCAAATCACTTCAGGATCCGGTACATAACTCCCAACAGGTTAGCAACCATTTCTTGCAATGTGGTTATGATGCATTGGAAGCTTCATGTAGGTCAGCTATGACTGGCGCAGTCATACGTAGGCATGCTTGGCTGAAGGAACAATCTCTGCCAGTCCATGTCAAAGCAAAGCTTCTGGATGCTCCACTGGAAAAGCAAAAGTTAATTGGCTCCACGGCTCAGGAGGTCCTAAAGAAAGTTGAAGAAAAGGCAAAATCTGTACAAACTGTCAAAGATTTTCTCCAAGTCCAACCACCAAGATTCAGCAGGAATTGGCCTTCCAAAAATTGGTCCTTTCCAGATACAGAGAAGTTTCAGAGAGGCAAGAACAGGCATGCCAGAGGTAGAGGGCAAGCTAGAGGCTCCTACAGAGGACGTCAATGGCAGCCTCCCAACCAGAGAGGTAATGCAGGACCTACAACTGCTGCACAAGGACAGGCTCAATGACTTTACTTTGACACCGCCAACCAAGGCTCAATTGGAAGCACCCTTGGGTGGAAAGCTTTATTTATTCTCAGAAAATTGGCACAGTATTACAAGGGACAAATGGGCACTACAAATAATAGACAAAGGATACAGGTTCCATTTTCACACATTACCAAAAAGAAAAGGCATGCCAGACCTGCCACCGAATCAAAGGGCAGAGGCTTTGAAACAAATCTCCAGCTTAATGCAAATGAAAGCTATAGAAAAGGTTCCTCTCTCAGAACAAGGCCAAGGATTTTCTTCCAGACTATTCCTTGTTCCAAGAAAAGAAAAACAATGGAGGCCTAGTCTCGACTTGTCCGCACTGAATACTTATCTCATTGTACCAAAGTTCAAAATGCTGACTCTACAGCAGCTCCTTCCCATGCTGGGCAAGGGGTCTTGGCTGGTAACTCTAGACCTCAAGGAGGCATACCTGCATGTCCCTCTCAGACAAAGTTGCAGAAGACACCTCAGATTTCTTGCAGGTTCAGAGCATTATCAATTCTCAGCATTGCCCTTTGGCTTATCTACTGCGCCCAGAGTATTCACGAAATGCCTGGCATCAGTAATTGCACACTGCAGACTTCAGGGGATTCAAATATACCCATATCTGGACGACTGCCTTATACAAGCGGACAGCCAACAAACCGTGGTAAAACATTTGAATTACGCTATTCACCTACTTCAGGCCCTGGGATATACAGTCAACATTCACAAATCAAGACTTGTTCCATCCCAAAGAATAACCTTTCTGGGTGCGAATCTAGATACAACCACCCAACTGGCTTTCCTCACAGAAGAAAAACAGTCAACTACCAGATTACTTCAAAAGTCTGACAAGACAAACTCAGCTGACTGCAAGGAAAATCCTGCAGGCCCTGGGTTACATGGCTTCTTGCATCCTTCTGATTCCACAAGCAAGGCTACATATGAGGAAACTACAATGGTACCTAAGGAGTTTATGGTCTCAGCACAGTCACAGCTTGGAAACTTTGATACCACTCATTCCATGCCTTCAAAAGGAATTTTTGTGGTGGGCTCAAGCAAGCCAGTCAAACAGGGGTCTGCCCTTCAACAAACCAATAGCCAGCCAAACCATTACAATGGATGCTTCAGACCACGGATGGGGAGCGCACATGGAGGGCAGATGCATTCAAGGTCTATGGTCACAAAAAGAGCTACGCATGCACATAAACCACAAGGAACTGCTGGCAGTGATACATTCAGTCGAAGCCTTCAAACCTTTTCTGCATCAAGGCCACCTACTAATAAAGACAGACAACACCACAGTTATGTGGTACATAAACAAGCAAGGAGGCACCCATTCATATCCTCTTTGCAGACTGGCAATGAATCTATGGGAACTTTCCTTGAAACTCAACATAGAGCTGCAATCTCAATTTGTGCCAGGGAAAGACAATATACTGGCGGACAGCTTAAGCAGAAATATCATGGATGCACACGAATGGACGCTGCACCCAGACATCTTTCTACAGATAACACAATCATGGGGAAGGCCGGACATAGATCTTTTTGCTTCCCCCCACAATCATCAGCTGAAGAAATTCTGCTCAAGGACATACCACCCACAAGCATGGAAAGTGGACGCCCTCTCTTTCAGCTGGAGAACTCTAACAGTGTATGCATTTCCACCTCTCCCATTAATGACCAAGGTCTTACTGAAGATCAGGACAGAGCAGCCAAAAGTGATTCTGATAGCTCCGGGCTGGCCAAGACAGCACTGGTACCCACTGTTAAAGAGCATGTCACGCACGAAACCATGGCCTCTTCCTCAATGGCCACTGCTCCTGACACAGCACAATTACAAAACTGCATTCCAACCTGAAAACCTTGCAACTAACAGCCTGGAAAATACCTTGACTCCATCCCAGAGAGTGAAGGATATTATCATGGAAGCTCGCCGGCCTTCCACAAGAAAGGCATATTCAGCAAAATGTAAAAGATTTCTCATTTGGAACAACACAAAGGACCTAGATGTGACAGTGATGAACATGGCACGTATCCTGGAATACTTGGCAGAAATGTTCCACAATGGTCTGTCTTACTCTTCCATTAAAATTCATGCTTCAGCAATTTCAGCAGAGTACAATACTGATCCACCTGTCTTCTCACATCCTCTCCTAGGGCAGTTTCTAAGAGGGATTAAAAACATCAAGCCTCCAAGGACACCACCACTGCCTACTTGGGACCTTAACTTCGTGTTGGAAAAACTAACACTGCCTCCCTTTGAACCAGCAGCATCTACAGAACTACAGTTCTTGTCTTGGAAGACTGCCTTCCTTCTGGCCATAACCTCAGCAAGAAGAGTATCTGAGTTACAGGCCCTCATGGCAGTACAGCCATTTATTATTTTTCATCAGGACAGAGTCTCATTGGAACCAATCCTACATTTATGCCAAAGGTGGTACCCAGGGTCTCATTAAACCAAGCTATTCATTTGCCTACCTTCTTTCCGAATCCACAAAACAAAGGGGAGAAACTTCTGCACACCCTGGACATACACAGACAGTTGCGCTACTACTTGGACAGAACTAAAAGTTACAGAAAAACTGACCAACTGTTGGTAGCCTATGCTGCTAATGCACAAGGAAAAGCAATTTCCAAACAGACAATCTCAAAATGGATAGGGAATTGCATTCCTTTTTGTTACTCCTTTCATGGAAAAACTGTGCCAGCTAACATTAGACCTCATTCCACGAGAGCCACAGCCACCTCCACTGCCTTCTTAAGAGGGGTGGCTACCAAGGACATTTTAGAAGCTGCTACATGGAGCTCCGTGCATACATTTTCCAAGCATTACAATTTACCTTTATATTCCAGATCCAGAGCAGCCTTTGCTACGGCAGTCCTGCAGGGCATTTTAGCTACACCATCCTATACATAGATCCTCCACCCCCAGATTGGCTATGGTATTCTACCCATATGTGATGACTGCAGATGCATCCTTGAAGGACATAGTACAGTTTTGTATCTACCATAAATGTAGATGTCCGATAGGTATGCATCTGCAGTCAGGTTTTCCCTCCCTCCTTCCCCTCTGTGGTATTTCTTGGGTAATACTCCCTCTTATAGCTAGCTGGGGTTATCTATTATGGTGTATTTGTTTTTTATTACTGTGCATGTTTGGAATATTTTGCATTTCTCCAAATTTAGCCTTCCTTAGAGGGCACCTGGCATCTGGGGCAAGAAAAACTGAGGAAGATGGCGTCGGCTGACTCTTTTATACCCCAGGCGCTCTGACGTCGGGGAAAGGGCGACAACAGCCGACGCCGGACCCAGACTTTGGAATCCGGCCGACCGAAGGGCTGCCTGAGGCAGGACAACCCATATGTGATGACTGCAGATGCATACCTATCGGACATCTACATTTATGGTAGGTACAAAACTGTACTTTCCTATCATTCTTTGTATAAAGACAGAGTTCCTTTGCTGGGGCAGAGGCCTGCTACCGCAACAAGGGGCTCCCTTTCACTCTACCCCCTGCTGCCCAAACCCTAACAGATGCATCAGACTATGCACGGAGGGCTCACTTGGCAGGGCAGTGCATTCAGGGCAAATGGAACCCGTGACCGATGCACCTGCATATCAATCAAAAAGAAATGTTAGCTGTACAGAATTCTTTGACTGCCTTCAAAGACCATATTCTTCCAGGACAACTATTGGTAAAGACAGACAACACCACAGTTATGTGGTACATAAACAAGCAGGGCGGAACCCACTCATACCCTCTCTGCAGACAAGCCATGGCTCTGTGGAACACAGCCTTGAGCTACCAAGTGCACATACAAGCTCAATTTCTGCCAGGCAGGCTAAATTCACTGGCAGACGACTTAAGCAGAAATCTCATGGACCCACACGAATGGAAACTAGAACCAAAAATATTCAATCTCTTGAACAAATGGGGGACGCCAGAGATGGACCTGTTTGCCTCCCCTCAGAACTACCAATTGGACAAATTCTGCATAGGGACTCCCCACAGTCAAGCTTGGAAAGTGGATGCCCTGTCCTTTACTTGGGAAGCCTTTCTCTTTATGCCTTTCCCCCTCTGCCTCTCCTCTCGAAGGTTCTACTAAAGATCAAACAGGACAAGCCAAGGACAATACTGATGGCACCAGACTGGCCACACCAGCACTGGTACCCCCTCTTGCGCAGTATGTCACTGCTGCAACCATGGCACCTGCCTCAGACCCCTTCCTTGCTGTCCCAGCAGGCAGGCCAGATTCTGCACCCTCAGCTTCAAACCCTGAAACTTGCAGCCTGGCTTAATCCCTTGAGCTCTCCTCTAGCTTCCCTCAGTAAGCAGGTGCTAGATGTCGTTCTGGAGGCAAGGAGGCCTAGTACTAGAAAATCCTATGCTGAAAAGTGGAAAAGATACTGTTCCTGGAGTCAGACTTGGAGGACGGGCACAGCGGTGCCCAGCTTCTCACATTCTTCAGAAATGCTCCACAAGGGCCTATCCTTCTCATTAATTAAAATTCATGCCTCTGCCATGTCAGCGCATTATAAAACTGAGCCAGCCCACTTCTCTCACCCCCTTCTAAAACAATTCTTTAGAGGGGCCAAAAATTTAAGACCCCCCAGGAGAGCTCCCACTCCAGCCTGGGACCTTAACTTTGTATTGGAAAAGCTCACACCCCTTTGAGCCAGCTGTAACAACAGAGTTGAAATTCCTTTCTTGGAAAACAGCCTTCCTTCTAGCCATCACTTCAGCAAGAAGAGTGTCTGAATTACAGGCCCTCATGGCAGTGGAAACCTTCATTATCTTCCATGCAGACAGGGTCTCCCTCAGGACAATCCCTCCTTTATGCCCAAGATGGTGTCTAATGTGGCCCTAAATCAGTCCATTCATTTGCCTACTTTTTTCCCTAATCCACAAAACAAAGGGGAACAAATACTGCACTCTCTGGACGTGCACAGACAACTTAGATTTTATTTGGACAGGACTAAACCTCTCAGAAAATTTGAACAGCTGCTAGTTGGCTTTGCTGCAGGGGGCAGAGGGGAAGGCCATTTCAAAGCAAATCATTTCCAAATGGATAGCCCATTGCATTAATGTCTTCTACAAGCACCATGGAAAACCTACCCCGCAGGGGATAAGATCACATTCCACCAGGACTGCATCTTCCTTCTGCAGCATCTTCCTTCTGCAGCCTTTCTCAGAGGAGTCCCTACCAGGGACATCCTAGAAGCTGCTACCTGGAGCTATGTACATACCTTCACCAAGCATTACCACATGCCTATTTTTTTCTAAATCCAGAACTGGTTTTGCCACTGCAGTCTTGCAGAGCTTAATAGCTGTCCCTAATGCTCTTTAACTTCCTTCTCCCTTCCTTAACTTTGGGAATCAACCCAAATGTGATGCCTGCAACAGTGAAACACAAAGAACATAGTACAGTTGTGTACACTTGCCATAAATGTAGATGTTCGAGTGTATTCACTGTTGCAGTCATGGTTACCCTCCCTCCAGCCCCCTGACTTCTCTTAGCTGTAATTTTCTTCTTGTATGGTATATTTAGTTTTTCTGGTGTATTTGCTTTTTGATGGAGGTGTACCATAACATATAATTGCTTCCCATTGTGGGGGCACCTGACATCTGGGGCAAGAAAAACTGATGTAATGGCATCGGCTGCATGTTTTATACCCTTAACGACCTGACGTCATGAAAGAAGACAGCATCCAAAGCAGAAATCAGAAGACACTGGTATTCATGCTGGCTGAGGGCTACCTACAGGCAGATAACCCAAATGTGATGACTGCAACAGTGAATACACTCGAACATCTACATTTATGGTAAGTGTACACAACTGTACTTTGCTCGTCACCTAGCCAAGAAAGTGGCTAGGGCTTATAGTAAAAATAAAAAAGCCCTCCTCAGTGGGGTGCTGGTGAGTGCATAAACCACAGCAGAGGCTCTCTGCATGATAGTATCTCCTGACCAACTTTGATTGGGAAAGTAAATAGGCTTGGTTGAGAGAGAAGCCTTGATGATTGGCAGGCACACTGGCAAAAAAACATGGAAGAAAATTGTGCTGCCCTCCAGTTGAGCCTGCAATAGTATCCTATTTTAAGTTATTGTCTTGGAAGACTGTCTTTGGATGTGCTGTTAATACTGCCAGGATAATAAGTCTCCTTGTTTGGTCAGCTACATGTTGTGGGTGGCACTTAAGGCTAGTCTGCCTTTGATACTAAAAGTTGCAACAGAATGTAATAAAAATCTGTAAGTCTTTCAGTCTTTAGGTGGAATGAGTCTTCCATTGTATGGCATGTCTTAAGGCAAGTCATATTTTGTGAGGACATAACCAGATCATTAGGAAGGATAATTGACTTTTTGTCCCTTATTTTATTTTGTTTTAATTTAACTAGAGTAGAGCACCTATCCCAATGGACTCTGCCCAGAAGGAAATGTGGAACGTTAATAGCACAATCAGTTGTAAAGCTAAAAATAAGCAAACAGGTAATTGCACAAATTCTGAGTATAGTTCATGTAAAAGTGTGAAGGTAATTAGATTTTATTGGCTTTATATACAGTGATGCAGATAATGATGAATGTTTTTGTTATAGGCCTAAACTTTACCCCAGGTGAATGACTGCATTGATGTCACCTATAGGACCTCTTACTCAGTCTGTGCACATGAGTACTTCGGCACATATGAGGGCTTCCATTACTGCTGATGTAAGCCAGTCTCGTGTCCCCAGAGAACATCTTCATCCTTATCACCTGCAAGCCTCCACTTGATGTGGTAAAGCAACCAACCCGGACAACCCCACTCCCTCCCTCCTAGGTATGTGACACTAGCTGCTTACCTCTACTGACGCCCAGCTGTTGAAGTACCTAGGCCACTATTCAAATGTGGTTCATCTGGGTCATAGTCAGGCCTTTTCCCCTGTATGCCACTGAGGGGAGCAGTTGCATTTCTTATTTGCCGTGAGAAACATGGCAGAGCTTTACTGACTCTTCCAAAAGCTCACTGAAAATGTGAAATGAGAAAGTAGCCACAACTCTGAAACACTTTTTTAGAGGATGTTTTTGTAGTTGCAACTGTCTTCTCCGAGTATCTTCATGAAGTACTGAAGGCTGACCCCGTTTGCAGATGTTCCTGTTTCACTGTTGCAGTCCTGGTTGTTGGTACTTCCTGCAGTGAAAGCCCTCAGCTGACCGACTTACCAGAGAAAGTTTTTTCTGGCTCCCGGGGTGCTGGACACCCTGCCCAACATCAGTACATTCAGGTGTACAGGTAGCCAGCCTGCATCATGATGTCAGTCTTTTCTTGCTGTGGAGCCTGAAGCTGTATTCAAGTGCATTGGTTGGTCTGCACCAGAGAGGTTTCATCAGACAAGGTAAGTACCCCTTTGGGAAACTTTTTTCTTTCCTTTGCTCATGTCAGATAGTCAGTAACTGTCTCCGTTGTGATAAACTGATCCCACACAGAGACTTCCATTCCCTTTGTGTTACTTACCTAGGCTCATACCGTGACAACCCCGTTGTCATTTCTGTGTGCGTTTTAATACAAGGACTGTTAGGCATAGGGCTGAATTTCTAGCAAACTTCCTTAGCCAACAGTCTGTTCTTCTATTCCACTGTTGCAGTAGTCTACATGTGGATTTACACTTCTTCCTTCCAGCTCATCCGGCCAGGATTCCAAAGATTTTCCGCCCCTCTAGGTGCGTTGGACGTCTGATGTGGCTGCAGGAACGTGGGCCATAAAAGTGATGTCTGCACGCACCGGCCCTCAGAATATTTCAGCTACCAGTCTTACGGCAGGTGCTCCTGCTACTCACTGACGTCTGATTAAGAAAAGTCAGATAAGTACCCTGTTGGGGATCCGTTCAGTCCTGTTTAGTGTATATAGTCCATGTCATCTGGAAAGGGCAAGCGTGGCTGGCAGATTGCCAACAAAGACCCCCACGACCAGTGCATTTTTTGTTTGGGTAACGATCATGACCACGAGAACTGCTGTATTTGTCAAGCATTTGTACCCAAGACCTTACATTGCCATTTGCATGCTCTAAACCTTTATTTAGAGAATCAGTGGTTAAAACAAGTTGTGTTAGGGATGGAAGCTGCATCCAATTCCCCATCAGAACCATCTAAGAAGAGGGCCAAGACCTTGCTGCCTAGTTCTTCTGATGCGCCTCTACCACCTGTACCTCAGCCTGTGGCCAACATCAGCCTGGCTGAGGACTCTGTTTCCGCCAGTCAGGATGCAGCAGGTACCTATGAGGAAGCCGCACAATCCCGAGCAGACTGAACGTCCATAGAGGTTTTACCAGCATCTGCCTTAAACTCTGGGGGGAGCCACCGCCCTCCATGGGCCCGTCTGATTCCGCCAACACCACCTTCCATCTGACTCGAGGCCTTCTCCTAGTCGGACGCCAGCTAGGCCTCTAAAGAAAAAACAAAAGACAAAACATCTCTCTCCTCCAAATGAAAGCATGCCTGATTGGCAAGCCTTCAGCCAAGGCCTGTTTAATGCCTTTATGGCATCCTACTTCCTACTACTGTAGGAAGCCCTAGCATTGCTCCTTCCCTCCCAAACCCTAGGCCTCAAGTCTCAGATACTGAAAGGAGGGTAGAAGTGGAAGAGGAATGCTCTGACTCCTCGGAAGATTTCCTCCCAGATGATCTCCCCCTTGGGATATGAATCTCCAGAGGAAGGCTGCATTGAGCCTGACATCCCAGTGGAGGATTTACCTTTTGGGGAAACTGTCAGCAAAATGAAAGACCACTTTTAAGTGGGAATCCACTGACATGACGGAAGTGCAGAAGAGTTTTTATGACCACCTACAGATGGACTCCTCCAGTCCTTCTGCTATCCTTATTCTGCCTGCCTTCCTGGATGCCTTTTCCTCTGCATCCATCAACCCTGACTCCCAGCCTCCAGCCGCACGCAGGGTGGACAGACTGCACAAGGTCCCTGAATTAGAAAAATCAGAAATTTCTACTTGTGCCCTCCAGATGACCCAGCCATTATCTCCATTTCCACTAATAGAGCTTCCAAACTGCTCCCAACCACAACCATTGTTCCAGCTGACAAGGACAGCAAGACAGTGGATGGCTGGAGAAGAAAGGCCACAAACGACCAGACCCACATGACCAAGTACTCCTTAGTCCTGCTGGACAAAGCCATCAAGGAATTGGCTGGCATCCCAGACTGTGCAACCAAAGCTTTTCTGTCCTCCCTGCTAGTACTCACCTTTCAGGTGAATAGACACTCCATAAGATGCAGCTGAAGCCTCAGCTAGGCCTCTTGGTTACGCCTTCAGCCCCTCCCTGACTACTTCAGGGCTAAGCTTGTCGATGCCCCTTTGGATCACTCTGCCCTGTTTGGCAGAAAAGTGGCTGACCTCTTCATGTCCCTGCAACAAAAAGACAAAGAATTGCAGGAGGTTAAACACCTGTTAGTCTCGCTCATCCCGGAGTTCCATCGGAACTACCCTGCCAAGACACAATTCATCAGAAAACCTTCTCGGCCTATGGCTCCCTCCAGACTCAGGAAACCCCCTAGAAAACAGCCCCCTCTGGCTAGAGCTTCCCCATCCTCCAGCCAGAGACCTCCCTTTCAAGACAGGGCAGGTAGCGTCTGACTACCTGCCAACCTAATTTCCCACCCCTCCCACATCCCTACCTCTGTCTGCCCATCTCTCTCACTGTCTCCCTGTATGGTCCTACATTACCTCAGACAAATGGGTTCTGTCCATCATCCAGAACAGTTATTTTATGACCTCTATCACCCCCCAGTAATGTTAGGCACTCCACAGCCACCCACCAGTCAGCTACCCCACCTACAACCGGTACTGCAAATTCTGCTAGTGCAAGGCACCATAGAACCAGTGCCTATAGAAAGAAAGGGAAGAGGATTGTACTTCAGAATCGTTCTGGTCCCCAAAAAAAGATGGGCTATGGAGGCCTGTACTAGATCTCTCTCACCTCAACCCTTTCCTAAAAGTTCCTACCTTCAGGATGCTCTCTCCCCACCCTCTTCCCCCTCCTCCTACCCCAAGGTTTCATGGCAACTCTGGACATAAAGGGCGCTTATCTGCACATACCAGTAAAGCCCATTTTCAGGAAATACCTGACGTTTATGGCAGGCTCATCCCATTTTCAGTTCTGTGGATTGCCCTTTGGGCTTTCCACAGCACCCGGGGTATTCACAAAATGTCTGGCAACAGTCATCGCTTACTGCAGGACAAAGGGAATCCAAATATTCCGTTATCTAGATGATCTGCTAATTCAGGCAGACAATCAGAAGACCCTCCTCCTTCATACTTGGGCCCTTCTGTACCTCTTGCAGTCTCTAGGATTTCAAATAAATTTCCCAAAATCGCACCTGAAGACCTCACAGGACATTGTTTTCCTGGGTTGCAGAAGCCAGACAGACCCAATGAAGGCCTTCCTGCCACCAGACAAGGTGGTGTCCTTGACGGACCCACCTAGTTTGCCGCCCTTCAATTATCAGAACTTGACAGCAAGGCATTTCCTGAGACTTCTGGGTTACATGGCAGCCACCATACCCATGCTGCCCTTAGCAAGAATGCACATGAGGAAACTACAATGGTATCTTCGGTCTTTATGGACTGAGCACTCCCATCCCCTGGAGTTAAGGTTCCCCCGTCTTCCCTGCTTGAAACAGGAAATTCATTGGTGGATGGCTCAGAAAGTCAAGAACCCAGGCCTCCCTCTAAAACCTCCCGCACTCACCTAGAGCATGCATACAGACGCTTCAGATCTGGGATGGGGAGCAACACTAGGACAAAGACAAGTGCAGGGTTTGTGGACAGAGACACAAAACTAGAGAGCATAAATGTCAGAGAGATAAGGGCGATCTTCCTTGCTCTACAAGCCTTCCAGCCCTACCTAAAGCAAGGTCCTCTCAAGATGTTCACGGACAACACCACAATCCTGTGGTATCTCAGTAAACAGGGAGGGACCAAATCCTACCTCCTATGCAAACTAACTCTGCAGGTGTGGGAACTGGCCACCTCACAGAATTACCCTACAGACAGCCTACAATACCCTCCCTGCACAACTCCTAGGCAGATTATCTAACCAGGACCATTTCAAACAACTATGAATGGATGCTTCACAGAGATGATTTCCTGGATCTGGTCCACAGGTGGGTGTACCTCAAATAGACCTGTTTGCCTCCTTCATAAACAGGCAACCTGGTTTCTGCACCAGGACACCTGACCCAAGGCACTGGCAACGTATGCCTTCTCATTGTCCTGGAAGGGGAAATTTCTGTATGCCCCTGATTCAAAAAGTGCTGCTGAAAATTCAGCAGGACTCACCAAAAATCTTGCTGGTGACTCCCTGCTGGCCAAGACAGCACTGGCTCCCTCTTCTCCTGGGCAGTCACCACAAGTTACCCCCCTCTCAGTGGACCTGCTCACACAGTGCAAGGGATCACAGATTCACCCACAGTGGCAGTCCCTACACCTCACCCTGTGGTTGATGGGATTCTGATCCCCTTTAGACATCTGCACAACGAGGATGTGCTTAATGTCCCGCAGGAGGCCAGGAAACCTAACACAAGAAAATCTTACCTCTCAAAGTGGAAAAGGTTTTCTATTTGGTGTCACAAAAAGACAATTGGACCCACTGGAAAGTGACTTCCCTCTTATCCTGTCTTGCCTGTGTGAATTATTGCAGATAGGCCTGGCCTACTCACCTTTAAAAGCACACTTGTCTGCAATTTCTGGCTGCCTCCCTCTGAATCCACCCCTTGCATTCAGACAACCTGCAAAACCTTTCCTCAAAGGGGTACATCACCTGAGACTTCCTAGAAAACCGTCCTCTACTCCCTGGGATCTTAACTATGTGCTAGAAAAACTCACAATAGCTTCCTTTGAGCAAGCATATACAGCCTCCATAAAATTTAGCACGGGGAAAGCTGTTTTATTGGTGGCTCTGACCTTAGCTGGTCTTCCATCTCATTAAGGTTGCTCTTGGTACTAACCCGTCCTTCACACCCAAGGTAGTGAATGACCTGTGTCTGAACCAGGCCATACACCTGCCCACCTTTTTCTCCATTCCGCAGGGGGATAGTGAGAGAGTACTTCACTTCCTAGATGTATACAGACAGCTGAGGTTTTATCTACACAAAACCAAGACCATTAGGACATCTGAGTAACTATTTGTCTCCTTCCACCCCAGAGCCTTGGGGAAAGCAGGCCTGGATTTCCAGGGCCATTTCCTACTGTTACTATTACCATCGGAAAACCCTACAGGGCAGTATTAAAGCCCACTCCACCAGAGCTATTGCCTCTTCTGGAGCCTTCAAGGGACTAGACACCAACTCGATCCTTGAGGCAGCTACTTGGTCCTCACTGCACCCTTTCACCAAGCATTACAAGCTGGATCAGCTCTCTAAGGCCAAGGTGGGGTTTGCCAGGGCTGTCCTTCATGGATTCCTATAAACTTCTTCCAGCCCACTACCCAACTCTGTGAGATTTGGTTCTCACCCACATGTAGAATACTGCAACAGTGGAATTGAAGGACATAGGAAATCTGTGTAAAATCTTACCATAACCATAGATGTCCTTCTCTTTCATGTTGCAGTATTCCTTCCCTCCTCTTTCCCCTCTTGTCAGGTTGCACTTGCTCTCCTGGGTTACACTGGAGGCCTTTGCCCTACTAGAATTGGCTCCGACTGGGGCTTTCTCTGTTCTGAAGGCTGGTGCCTGCAGTCATCACTTTTATGGCCCACATTCTTGCAGCTACATCAGAAGTCCTATGCACCTAGAGGGGCTAAAAATCTTTGGAATCCTGGCCAGACTAACTGGAAGTAAGAAGGGTAAACCCACATGTAGAATACTGCAACATGGAAGAGAGGGTCATCTACGCCTCATTGGTCCGAACCGACCGTAAGTTAATTACCCTAGATATCCACATCCTGCCCCCACCCCCCATTAAGGAAACCACGGTAAAAAATTTCTCCAGAGCCAACTTCATGCTTCTTAAGACAGAAGTGGTGAACTTCATGACACCCATGCAGATGGACAATACAGTTACGAGTACTGAATCCTACACAATTGCACTTTATAAGCATTTACATGGGTGCATGGATCGTGCTATCCCAAACAGAACCAAGACGCTATCCTCCAAAAATAAAGGAAGCCAATTTGGTGGTCCCCTGCCATAAACAAACTACAACAGAAGGAAGAAACTGTTGCAAAAGAGAAAGAAACTGTTGCAAAAGAGAATAAAGTCCCATGAGTGGAGGAGCTCCCTGGTCAGCCTCAGTAAGAAGCTGCGATCCTTGATAAAAATCCTCCAAAGCTAGTTACGAAAACAAAATCGCCACGGATTCTAAAGACCACCGCAAAGCATTCTATAGCTATGTCAAGAATCTCAATGGCAACACTCGGATCTGCTCTGAGTTACAGCACAATGGCACTAAATATACAGACCCAACTGATATTGCCAACATCCTGGCAGATGGGTTCAGTGCTAACTTTACCCCCTCTCACCCCCTAAAGAGGCCATCTCTATACCAGAAGAATGCAAAGTTCCTGTAATCACAGCTGCACAGGTAAAAAAAAAAAAAAACACTCTCCAAAGCCAGGAACACAGCATCCATGGAACCAGACAGCATCCCAGGCTACGTTCTACACGAACTAAAGAACGAACTGGCACCCCACCTAAGTACCATGTTCAATCATAGCCTCATCTCAGGCTTTGTGCCTGCTGAATGGTGCACAGCGACGGTTATCCCACTCCACAAGGGGGGAGCCACCACGGACCATGGGAACTACCGCCCCATTAGCCTGACGAGCCTGGTCTGCAAGGCCATGGAACGTGTTATCATGGAACTTATAAACAAAGACATTAGTAATCTCCAAACTCTGGACCCCACCCAGTTCGGGTTTGTAAAAGGCAGATCATGTCTCCTAAACCTGATAGACTTCTTTGAAGCAGTCACCAAAGCCGTTGACAAGGGTAAGGTGGTTCACACAGCCTGTCTAGATCTTGCCAAGGCTTTTGACACCATCCCCCACTCTGGAATTATAGATAAACTCACTAAACTAGGTATAAATCCCTGTGTCACAAGATGGGTGGCCAACTGGCTCACTGACAGAACCCACACTGTGAAAGTAGCAGACTCCAAATCCGACTTCAGACCAGTGACAAGTGGAGTACCACAGGGTTCAGTCCTGAGTCCTCCCCTGTTTGGTATCTACTTCTCTGAAGTACAGGCTAACACAGAAGGTCTTTAGCTAATGAAGTTTGCAGATGACTGCAAACTAGGAGCCATAATCAAAATTCCTAACTATGTGGACATCCTACAGAAGGGCCTCACTGAGACCGATGCCTGGTGTCAAAGCCATGGCCTCAAGCTCAATGCCAAAAAGTGCATTGTCATCCCCTTTGGTAAAAACTCTGTGTCCATGAACTACAACACAGACGGTAGTATACTTAACACCGAAAGTGTGATAAAAGACCTTGGGACACAGGTGGACAGTAGTCAGGAAATTCTTCTACGTGGCACACCTCATCACTAAAGGTTTCTCATCCAGGAAAAAAGGTCATTGTTCCCCTCTACTCATCACTCATTAGACCCTTTATAGAGTACAATGCCCCTTTTGGTATGTACCTCACAAGACATCTACAACTGGAAAGGCCGCAGAAATACCCCACAAAGTGGATTATCGGCCTCAAACAGATGCTCTACGTAGACAGTCTCAAAAAACACCAGCTTTACTCCGTCACATATCGCCTACTCAGAGGTGATATCTGCCTAATATACAAAGCTATGTCAAACCCAGAGCTGTTGGACATGCTCCACTTAAAGAAATCCCAATCCCTCCGAGCTACACGCTGTAGGGACCTAAACTTTGTCACCACAATAAAAAGAACATGCCGGAGGGATAGATTCCTGTCCCAGAGACTTCCCATACTCTGGAATAAACTACCTATCTATATCAAACAAAGCTCCTCATTAGCACTCTTCAAGAAAAATCTTGATGATTGGATGGGAAATAGGAAATTCACCACGGGGATCACCTCTGTGGCTCTGCTCGACAGTGGCACAGGAAAATAATTTTCTTGGGTAGCAAAAGCCGGGGTACCTTTTTGGCTGGGCTTGTATAGGCCCCAGGGCCGATAGCCTAGTACCTACCTATGAATCTATGGTTATGGTAAGATTTTACACGGCTTTCCTTTCTTTCCTTGTCTCTGGCATCTGTTGGTTGTTCCGAATCTGGACTTCCTAAGCACAAGAAAGGAGAAACAAACACTTAGGTCTTTGGACGGCAGTCATTCATCGCCTGCTTCTCCATAGAGGCTTGTGGTTATTGAACAAGGTGAGGCGCTTACGCAGCCCCCTTCCTTTTCTGTACCGGTGACTCAGGTCTCTGTCAAGACCTTTTCGGAGTCCGACATGTCATTAGTATCTTTCACCTCTGCACAAGCCTTTGATATTGGCTCGTTGGTCAGGTCCAGGGCCACTGTGTAGACCTTTGCTTCCAAGGAGCTTACACTACCAGGAGACTCTGCTACTAGGCCTCGGCCCAGTCCTACTCCGGTGCTCTTTCAGCATTCATGAGAGGCATTAGATCATCTGACGCCTTTAGGGCTAAGGCCTTCGCCACTCCTCTGAAAGCTTCTGCATCAAGGCCTTCAGGCTCCACTTCACAGGGGTCCCAGCAGGATTTAATCAAAGTAGCTGAGGACTTGGTCTCCATTGTCAAATCAATTCAAGCTCTAGGGGCTACTTCACCTGGGAAAAGGAAGAGACACCCCCTCAAGAAGTTTACCAGGATCCCATTCTTTGAGGAAGACACCGACCTTGGGGTTTCTGGGTCTGAGGAAGGCCCCTAGTATACATTATATGAGGACTCTGAGGAAATCCTCCCTTCTACTTCTTCCTGAGGATTTCACATATGAAGAGACCCTCCAGGCCATGAGACAACATTTTCAGTGGAAGGCTGAAGACTACCCACAAACAAAGAAGTGAGTTAGGGAGTTCCTGGACTTGCTTGAGCACAAGCCACTGGCTATTTCCCCCTATTCAGGAAGTACTGAGGATGTCTTCCAGAAATCCTCCTTAAACCCTGACTCCGTCCCACCTGCCCCACATAAACCAAGACAGGATTTACAAGGTTCAGGATTCCCATAAATACCTCTAGAAAAACCCTACTGCTGACCCAGAAGTGATCACCCCAGGACCTAAAGGAGCCAGAGCCAGCTCATCCAGAAATCCATTTCCCACAGATTGAGAACCGGTCCCTTGACAGGTTTGGAAAAAGAAGTGTATACATCTGCCACTCTTACCATGAGGGCTCTAAACTGCCAATTTCTTAATGATTAAGCATCAACAGACTATCTTCGAACAGCTCAAACAAAGGGTTTATACCCTTGAAGATAAAAACCTTTTCAAGGAATTGTCTGATGTCCTATTCCTATGCAGTATTTTTAACCTTAGGGAGTTGCTGCCTGCAGCACTGAACATCTGACCAGTATACCAAAATCTTGAGTGCAGGGGTACCTACGACGCACCATGTAAAAGCCATAAACTGACGTCTACACGTACCCGATTCAGAACTTTTCTGCCGCAAGTTTCAGACGTCCGTTCGCTAGCTCCAGTTACATGGAGTGTTTGGCCTCGACTGTCCATTCTCAATGACCGGTCTTGGCTGTCCGCATTCAGATAAATACCTTTGTGGGTTTTTTCCATTTTATTTACCTTTCTCAGACATATGTCATCTAGGAAGGGAAAGTGCACCTGTGGAAGACAGATTCCACATAAGGATATACACGTTCAGTGTTTATTTTGTTTAGGGGCAGGTCACGATTATAACAACTTTGATATTTGTCAGTCTTTTGTCCCTAAAACCCTTAGAAACCATCTGTCTGCTCTAAGTCTTTACTTGGAGAACCAGCGTCTCCAACATTTATCATCTGGGATGGAGGGCAGAGTGGGCAACTCCGACGAGCCGGCAAGGAAGAAGGCTAAAAGTTAGGCCCGACGTCCAAGCTGCACCTCAGGTGCCCGGTGAAATTCTAGAGGAGAATGTCAGCCAAGAATCACTCCGAACTTTGGGTGTTATACTGTTACCGGGAAGTGGAATGGAAGCTGGTACAGTGGATACCTGGAGTACGCCTGCTGAAGGCCTTGCAACCATCATCTCCTGATGGGGAGGGGGAACCACAGCTCATGGTGTTGGAGGGCCTTCTACTACTTTGGCATCCACTCAAACATCCACATCCAGGCCTTCTATTGTCCCGATTACCTTAAAAAGGAAACCGAGAAACCCAGGGTTAGAGCCTGCCCCAGCTTGGGAAGCATTCTCATAGTCTCTGTTCAAGGCCTTTCAGGTACTCCTACTCCAAGCCCAGATTCCTCAGGCAGGCCTTCCACTTGCTGCACAAGAAGAATCGGAGGAAGGGTCTTCCTACTCTGAGTCCCCGTGTTATTGCTCACAAATGGATTACCCTAAGGATTTTGCTCCGGAAGAAGGAAGACTCCATCACTCTTGACTCACCTGGAGAGGATTTCTCTTTTGGGGATACTGTTTCCCTACTTAGCATTTCAAGTGAGAGATCAGATGTTTCAGACACCAAGGAAAGATATTTTGAACTACTCCAAATGGAGCAACCCTCACCATCTGCAGTCCCGTCTTTACCTCCTAGCATTCCCTGTTGGTTTCTTAGCTGCTTCACAGAGTCCTGAGAAACCAGCCTTATGTTAACAAGAGACCAGACAGATTCTGTAAGGTTTCTGAAAAAGAACAGCACTTTAAGAATCCGCCAGCAGATCCTGCTGTTATTGCAGTCTTAGCTGATGAGTGTTCCAGGCAGCTTCCTTCATCTTCCTTTTCCACTGACAAAGACAGTAAAGTCATGGAAAGGTTGGGAAAGAAGATTTGTACTTCCTCTATCTTGGCGCTAAAAGCAATTACCAGACTCATATGGCCAAGTTTGCCCGACTCCCTGACTAAGGCCTCCACTTTCTTGTCAGATATTCCTGACTTACCAGCTAAGGCTCAACTGAGTACCCTTCTATCCACAGTATCACAGGTGACAAGACATTCAATTAAGTGTAGCTATGATGCTGTTTGAAGCTTCTTGTAAATCAGCTGCTTCTGGTTCGGTCCTTAGGCAGTTTTCATGGTTGATACTACAACCACTGCCTTTGGATGTCCAGGCTAAATTGTTAGATGCCCCTTTAAGACAATTCAGCACTCTTTGAAGCTGTCTTTTCCCATTTACTCAGATCACTGCAGGAAAAAGGGAAAGCCTTACAGAATTTGAAACATTTATTAGTTTCACCTGTTAACAGGTTCTGTAGGAACTATCCCCAAAAGCCTAGTTTTGTCAGGAGGCAGTCATCCCATGCCTCTGCTACCCAGTCAAGGGGATGGAAACGAACAAGGAGACAAACTGTCCCTAGTTCTTCCTCCTGTTCCACACCACCTTCCTTTTGGAGGCAGCCAGACCCAGACAGAGCTCCTCCACTGTGACTCTCTTCTCTTACCCACCTCCACCCCTCTCTCCCTATGCCTAACCCTATCCCTACCCTCCTGGCAGAAAATAACCACAATCAAAAAAACACCAAGCACTGCTGTAGCTGCCAATTTTATTTCTTCAGTACATCCTAGTACCTCGGCCTCATAGGCCTTCAATGGAAAATAACCACAGACAGGTGGATGCTCTCCATCATCGAGAGAGGACACTTCATAACATGCTGGGCATCTCCACCATTCCACAGAGTTGTACAACCACCACCCAGTCAGCTTCCACTATTTCCCACTATCCTGAGTCAACTCCTTTCTTAGGGCACTATAGAGCAAGTACCCGAGGAACAAGTAGCCAAGGGGTTTTACTCAAGAATGTTTTTAGTTCCAAGAAAAGATGGTCCTTGGGAACCCATACTCGACCTTTCTTACCTCAATCTTTCTCAGGGTGCCTACCTTCAAAATGCTCATATTACATCACCTCCTTCTCCTTGTTCCTCAACAAGCCTTCATGGCTTCCTTGGATCTTAAGGATGCCTATCTGTATATCCCTATTCACCCCACTTGCAGAAAATGTCTTCGTTTCTCAGTGGATTTATCACATTTTCAATTTACTGCTTTACCCTTTGGGTTCTCCGCAATACCAAGAGTATTCACCAAATGTCTAGCCCCAGTCATTGCATATTGCAGACTTCAGGGGATACAAATTTAACCTTATCTGGATGACCTTTTGAACCTACATCAAAATCCTCGCACCCTGTCTCAACACCTGTATTTGGTTTACAGGATCCTACAAAATCTAGGCTTCACTGTAAACTGACTAATTTTTCAGATAACTCCCTCACAAGACCTAGTTTCCTGGGGTGCAGAATGCGAACAGCCTTGATGTCGGTCTTTGTCCCAACACAGAAAGTGGAGTCTCTCACCCAGTTTGTCAACGTCCCTCCTACCACTACCATCCATCTCAGCCAGAGAATTCCTGAAAATCCTGGGATTTATGGTATCCTTGGTTCCCATGGTCCTTCTAGCCAGGATGCACATTAGGAAGTTTCAGTGGGTACTGAGGAAATCTTGGAACCAGCACTCCTCCTTGGAAACAAGTCTTTCTCTTCTCCCATGCCTAAAAAAGGAACTCAGCTGGTGGATTTCAGCTGTCACCCTCAATCTAGGGGGTGCCCTTCCAAATTCCTCCACCCACACAGTCTCTACACAGACGCATCAAACTTAGGTTGGGGGGGGGGGGGCAGTTCTTCACAGTACCAGCATGCAGCACAAAGTGCAGGGAAAATGGTCCATTCCAGAAATAAAGGACCACATCAACCTAAAGGCGTTAAGGGCCCTCTTCCTGGCAATACAAGCCTTTCAACAGATCCTCCTTCCAGGCACATTAAAGGTCATCACAGACAATATGACTGTCGTATGGTACATAAATAAAACAGGAAGGAACAAAGTCCTGTCCTCTTTGCAGCCTTGTTATTCAAATTTGGTCCCTGGCTACAGCACTACAGATACAATTACAGGCGGTTTACATTCCATCAGAAGACCGTTTGATGGCAGACACCCTGAGCAGGAATTTATCACCCTCCCACGAATGGATGCTTCACAGGGAGGTGTTTCTGGATCTAGCTCACAAGTGGGGTACTCCTCAAGTAGAGCTGTTTGCCTCCTCCCAGAATAGACAGATACCACTCTATTGCACAAGGCTTCCCCATCCACAAGCCTGGAAAGTGGACGTCTTCTCATTTTCATGGGAGAGAATGTTCCTTTATGCTTTCCCCCATTTCCTTTGATTCACAATGTTCTCCTGAAAATACAGGATGACAGACCAGAAATCCTGTTAGTGACTCCCTTCTGGCCAATTCAGCGTTGGATTTCCATACTTTTTCTTTTAGTCTAGGGCAGTCACCACAGGTTACCCCACTGCTTCAACTTACTCGCACAAGGCAAGGGGTCTCTTATTCATCCCCACCTTCTCTACCTCAATCTGACAGCTTGGGTGATAGTTCTGATCCCCTTCAGGCACCTATACTCAGAGGACGTACTCGATGTCCTACAGGAGGCCAGGAAACAAGTACTAGGAGAAATTATTTATTTAAATGAAAAAGATTCTCCCATTGGTGCCTTTAAGAGTAAATAGGACCCATTTAAAGCCTCTGTTCAATGGTCCTTTCCTACCTGAGTTACAGCATTCAGGGTTGGCTTATTCTTCAGTGAAAGTGCACCTCTCTGCTATCTCTGCTTGCCTTCCCTTGACCCCTCCTCTGGCGTCCAGGTTAGATATCAAGCTGTTTCTAAAAAGGGTCCTTCACACCAGACCTCTCAAAAGCCCATTCCCCCACCTTGGGATCTTAACTTTATGCTGAAAAAACTTACACTAGCTCCCTTTGAGCCAGCCCATTCTTCTCTTAAATTCTGTACTTGGAGAACAGTTTTGTTAGTGGCTCCCACTTCTGCTAGGAGGGTCTCAGAGATACAAGCCCTCCTGGCTTCACCTCCCTACCTTGTTTTCCATAAGGATAGGTTCTCCCTTAGAACTAACTCCTCCTTCATGCCCAAGTTAGTTAATGAACTATCCCTAAACCAGACAATAAACCTGCCTGTCTTCTACCCACGGCCTCAGAACTCCTCAGAAAGAACCTTGCATTCATTGGATGTTCATAGGCAACTGAGGTTCTACCTAGACAAGAGCAAAATCTTCAGGCAATCGGACCAACTATTTGTTTGCTTACATCCCAGAGTCCTAGGTAAGTCCATGTCAAAACAGACAATTGCCTCTTGGATCTCTAAGGCCATTGCCTTTTGCTATTCCTTTCATGGAAAACAATTAGGTTCATCCGTCAAGGCCCATTCCACCAGAGCTGCTTCCTCTTCAGCAGTCTTTTTCAAGGTTATTGATTACTCCTCAATTCTGGAGGCAGCAACTTGGTCTTCTGTGCATACCTTCACCAAGCATTACAAACTAGAATCCATTTCCAGGGCTTAGTTTGCTAGATCCATTCTGCAGGGTCTCATTGACTCTGCTCCCCTTCTAGCCTTCCACATTTCTACCTACAGAGCTTTGGTATTCTCCTTAAGGTTAAGAATGGTGCAACATAGATATAGAAAGACACAGAACAGTTGAGTAAGAACTTACCATAACCTTAGATGTCCTTCTTTTCCATGTTGCAGTATTCAGTACCACCCACATACCCCCTCATTTCCTGTGGACCACATTATAAAATGAGTCCTTTCCCTGACTACTGACTTGTGTCTGGGGGGGGGGGGGTTATTCTGCTCCACTCCTCCTAGTTCTGAGGGCTCTCTCTATGCAGCAGCCAGATGATGTCCTTCAAGGATGCATCTGCAGTCATTACAAATGGGTTGTCCTGTCATCAGGCAGCCCTTCGGTCGGCCGGATTCCAAAGTCTGGGTCTGGCCTCTGCTGGTGTCGCACTTCACCCGACGTCATAGCTGCAGTTATTCGGGTATAAAGGCATCAGCCGACGCCATTTTCCTCAGTCTTTCTTGCCGCGTGGCACCCGAAGCAGAAGCTGTTCGCAAGTGCCGGTCGGTCAGATCCAGAGATTACTACTACCGAATACTACTTCGAAGACTTCTAAAAAGCTAAGTACCCCGTTGGGGACTCTTTCTTGCCTCAGCCGATGTCAGAGAAAGTAAATAACTGTTTATCTTGTGGGAAACAAATACCTCAAAGATTTCCACTCCTACTGTATACATTGTTTAGGCCCAGACCACGACGTAGCAGCTTGTCTAGCCTGCGCTTCTTTTAACCGACGGACACTTAGACGTCGGTCGGAGTTTGCTGAACAAATTTTCGGCTCTGATTTTGCCTACATTATGCCGTCGGATCCTCCGACAATGCAAATTTCCAAAAAACGAAAAGAAAAGGACCGACACTCGCGGTCCGCGGTCTCGGCCGAAACCGCGATTAAGCAAACCGCGAGTGTCTCTGTTTCGGCCAAAACCGAGCAAGCGGTTCTTTCTCCAGCCGAAACCATGCCTTCTACCGAGGCCTCCTCTAACCTGGTAGAATCAGCTTCTGAAATCCAGCCTTCTGTTGCGGTTTCTCAGGAATTATCAGACACAATTCCCCTGGATATTTCAACCCCTGCACGTGGAGCTGCTAGGCCTCCTGCAGCCATGTCTATTAAGGCCTTTGCCAGGGCTGAAGCAGCCAAAGCTTCAGAAACTGTGCCTGCCAAACCCCCCTCACACAGGCCCAGCACTAGCTCTCATATGCTTTCTTTGGCTGAGGATTTAATTTCTTTAATTCGTGGATCCCAGCCTCATCCAGACAGGTCCTCTCTCCCACCTCCAGAAAAGAGACCTAGAGCAGAGCCCCCTGAACCAGTATCCACTGATGGTTCCTCTGATGAATCAGAACATACAGACCTTCCTGAGGCTTCTTATTCTCCTTACGAAGACTCTGATGCGGAAGAGTCCATTCCTTCAGCCTCTCCACCTGAGGAATTTTCCTTTGGGGAAACCTTGCATGCTATGAGGGAACAATTTCAGTGGCAGGGCCAAGATTTCTCAGACTCCAGAAAAGGCTTAGAACCTTTCTACATTTGCCACAACATAGGCCTTTAGCTATACCTCCAGTTCTTTCTGTTGTAGATGATGCATTTAATGATGCTTGCACTGCTCCTGATTCATTACCTCTGGCTCCTGCTAAGCCCAATAGGTTCTACAGGGTCCCGGACACTCATCACCATTTATACAAGGCTCCTTTTGCAGATCCAGAGACTATCGCCCAGGGCCCTAAAGCTGTAGCTGCTACTTCTACTAAAAACCCCCTCCCCTCTGAAAGGGAATCCAGGTCCTTAAAGAGATGGGGTAAAAAAGTTTACACTTCTGCTACCTTGTCAGCTAGGGCTTTGAACTGCCAATTTCATATGATTCAATATCAAGAGTTTATGCTTGACCAGTTAACTAAAAAGCTTTCCTCTGAAGAATCTTTAGATAAAAAATATGTTCAGGAAATGGTACATAACATACAACAGGTTAGTAACCATTCTTTAAAATGTGGCTATGATGCACTGGAGGCTTCCTTTAGATCAGCCATGACTGGCACAGTTATCAAGAGACATGCATGGTTGAAAGAACAGGCATTACCAGACCATGTCAAATCAAAGCTTTTGGATGCACCCATGGACAAGGTCAATTTGGTTCCCCTGCTCAGCAGGTACTAAAAAAGATGGAAGAGAAGGCGAAATCTGTACAAACGGTGAAAGATTTCTTACAGGTTCAACCTCCAAGGTTTAGCAGGAACTGGCCCTCCAAGAATTGGTCCTTTCCGGACTCCTCAAAGGCTCAGAGAGGCAGGAATAGGCGTTCAAGAGGCAGAAACCAATCCAGGGGTGCCTACAGGGGACGCCAATGGCAAGGTAACAACCAGCGAGGCACGGCAGCCACCACCACTACAACACCTCAAACACAGTGACTTGACAGTGGCACCGCCTACCAGGGAACAACTAGAAGCACCCTTAGGCGGAAAATTAACCTTATTTTCAAAAAACTGGCATTGCATCACAAGGGAAAAATGGATTTTGCAAACTATAGACCAAGGTTACAGGTTCCATTTCCATACTCTACCAGGGAAGAGAGGAATGCCAAACCTACCACCTACTCAAAGGACAGAAGCTCTAAAACAAATATCTCAGCTATTAAGAATGAGAGCTGTGGAAAAGGTACCATCTATGGAGCAAGGAAAGGGATTTTACTCCAGACTCTTCCTGGTACCAAGAAAAGAAAACAAATGGAGACCCATTCTAGACCTGTCCGCTTTAAACACATTCCTTATTGTTCCAAAATTCAAAATGCTGACCCTACAGCAGCTTCTTCCCATGCTGGGCAAGGAGTCTTGGCTGGTAACTCTAGATCTCAAGGAGGCATACCTGTACGTCCCCATAAGACCAATTTGCAGAAGATACCTCAGATTTCTTGCAGGATCAGAGCATTATCAATTTTCAGCATTGCCCTTTGGCTTATCTACTGCCCAGAGTGTTCACGAAATGCCTGGCATCAGTAATTGCTCATTGCAGACTTCAGGGAATCCAAATTTATCCCTACCTGGACGACTGCCTGATACAAGCGGACAACAAAAGCAAGCTAGCAGAAGACTTACAGAGAGTCATTTACCTGCTGCAAGCCTTGGGATATACAGTCAATATAAAAAAGTCAAGGCTGATTCCATCCCAAAGAATAACCTTTCTGGGTGCAGAGCTGGACACATCAAAACAAATGGCATTCCTAACTGCAGAAAAGAAAGAGCAACTACCTCTCTACTTCTTGGCATTAACAAAGCAGAACCACCTAACTGCAAGAAAAGTACTGCAAGCTCTAGGCTTCATGGCATCCTGCATAATTCTGGTCCCTCATGCCAGACTGCATATGAGAAAGCTACAGTGGTACCTAAGGAATTTGTGGTCCCAACACAAGCACAGCCTAGAAACCAAAATCCCAATAATCCCATGCCTGAAACAAGAGTTCCTATGGTGGGCTCAGGCCTGTCAATCAAACAGGATTGCCCTTCTGCAACAGCCAACCAAGCCAAACCATCACGACAGATGCCTCGGACCTCGGTTGGGGGGCACACATGCTGGGCAAGTGCATACAAGGCTTATGGACTCAAGACCAGCTGCGCCTACACACAAATCTAAAGGAAATGCTGGCAGTAAAATTGGCAATCCAGTCATTCAGACCATTTCTCCAAGAAGGTCAGTTGATGATAAGGACAGACAACACCACAGTTATGTGGTACATCAACAAACAGGGAGGCACCCATTCATATCCTCTATGCCGTCTGGCACTGGACCTATGGGATGTGGCCCTGAGCTACAACATTCAGTTACAAGCAATTTTTGTACCAGAAAAGAAAACATTCTAGCAGACATATTAAGCAGAACAACCACAGATGCCCACGAATGGATGCTTCATCCGGACATCTTCAAAGCCATCACAAGGGAATGGGGATTACCACAAATAGACTTGTTTGCATCCCCATTCAATCACCAGCTAAAGAAATTCTGCACAAGGACGTACCACCCACTTGCTTGGAAGGTGGACTCCCTATCTTTCAGTTGGAAAAACCTGACAGCATACGCATTTCCACCACTTCCTTTGATGCACAAGGTGCTTCTGAAGATCAAAGAGGACCATCCAAGGATCATCCTGATAGCTCCAGAATGGCCAAGACAACATTGGTACCCATTGCTGAGGAGCATGTCTCGGGAACAAATATGGACACTGCCCCTAATCCCATTACTGTTAACACAGAACAACTACAACATCCTGCATCCAAACCTGAAAACTCTGCAGCTAATTGCCTGGAACATTACATAACAGAAAATGACCCAAATTTATCCCAAAGGGTTAAAGACATAATCCTGGAGGCTCGCAGACCTTCAACAAGAAAGAATTATGCAGCAAAATGGAAAAGATATCTCATTTGGAGTACTGCAAAGGGAAAAGATGTGACTCTGGTAAACATGGCCAACATCCTAGAGTACTTGGCAGAGCTCTTCCACACAGGCCTGTCCTATTCTTCCATCAAGATACATGCATCAGCTATTTCAGCACAATACAGCTTGGATCCTCCTGTCTTCTCTCATCCCCTGCTCAGACAGTTTCTGAGAGGAAATAAAAATGTAAAACCTCCCAGGAAACCACCATTGCCAGCATGGGACTTGAACTTTGTGCTAGAAAAATTGACACTTCCTCCTTTCGAACCAGCAGCAACAGCAGTATTACAATACTTATCCTGGAAGACTGCTTTCCTGCTGGCAATAACTTCAGCAAGAAGGGTCTCTGAACTACAGGCATTAATGGCAGTGCAACCCTTCCTGATCTTCCATCAAGATAAAGTGTCCATGAGAACAAATCCTACATTTATGCCTAAGGTGGTATCCAGAGTGTCATTAAATCAGGCTATCCACCTACCTACATTCTTCCCAAACCCACAGAACAGGGAGAAAGACTTTGCATACCTTGGATGTACACAGACAGTTACGCTACTACCTGGACAGGACTAAGTCCAATAGAAAAACTGACCAGCTTCTGGTAGCATATGCCACAGGAAAGGAAGGAAAACCAATTTCAAAACAGACAATCTCCAAATGGATAGGAAATTGCATTAGATTTTGTTACTCCTACCATGGAAAGAAAACCCCAGAGAACATCAGGCCTCACTCCACAAGGGCTACAGCCACTACCACAGCTTTCTTACGAGGAGTGGCTACCAAGGACATTATAGAGGCTGCTACTTGGACCTCCGTGCATACATTTGCCAAGCATTACAATTTACCTTTATACTCTAGATCCTGAGCAGGTTTTGCCACTGCTGTTTTGCAAGGGATCCTAGCTACACCATAATCTCTACTCTTTCCTCCTCCCCTTGTTTAGCTATGGTATTCTACCCATTTGTAATGACTGCAGATGCATCCTTGAAGGACATAGTACAGTTTTGTACCTACCATAAATGTAGATGTTCGATAGGAATGCATCTGCCGTCAGGATTACCCACCCACCTTCCCCTCTGAGGTACTCCTAGGGTATTTGCCAGCCTTCAGCTAGCTTGGGGGGGATCTATTATGGTGTATTTGTTTGTATATATGTACATACATGCTTATTTTTTGTGTTTGCTCTCTACTATTTGGAATCATTGGCATTTATCCAAATTTAGCCTTCCAAGAGGGCACCTGGCATCTGGGGCAAGAAACACTGAGGAAAATGGCGTCGGCTGATGCCTTTATACCCGAATAACTGCAGCTATGACGTCGGGTGAAGTGCGACACCAGCCGAGGCCAGACCCAGACTTTGGAATCCGGCCGACCGAAGGGCTGCCTGACGACAGGACAACCCATTTGTAATGACTGCAGATGCATTCCTATCAGACATCTACATTTATGGTAGGTACAAAAAAGTACTTTCTTTGTGTTTCACTGTTGCAGTCATCACACTTGGGTTATCCTGCCCGGGGTAGCCTTCAGTCAGCGCGAATACCAGAGGCTTAGTATTTCTGCTTCGGTTGCTGTCACTCTAGGACTGACGTCAGGACATCAGTGGTATAAAATCAGGCAGCTGATGCCATTACATCAGTCTTTCTTGCCAAGGAGCCCGAAGCAGGAGCAGTTCACACGAATGCCACTCGGCTGCTACCTGAGTTTTCGTTTCTGAATTTAAGTTGAAGTCTTCTAAAGCTAAGTACCCCATTGGGGATCCTTTTTCTTGGTCTAACCGATGTCAGAAAAAGTTAACAATTGTCTCTCCTGTGGAATGCAAGTACCTCAGTGAGACTTCCATTCTTACTGTCACCTGTTTAGGTCCAGACCACGACGTCCCTCGTCGTCGCTTTTGTGCTTTGTTCAACACCAGAACTATACTTCATCGGGCCCTTATTGTAGCTAAATATTTTTGTTTTTAGTCTTCGTATTCCGATATGGCTTTGGTAAGCCACCAGACTACCGATCTTCCAAAAAAACTTGAGGATAAAGACAGAGACAGACCGCACAGGTCCAAAACTGCCGACGACGCTTCCATTAAGCTACTAGTCAGTTCTCCGGTCCTCAGCGAGATGCTTTCGCAGCTCCTGATGCCTGCTTCTGTGGATTCGCAGGCCGCTACCGAGACCCGTTCGGAGTCCAGTATGCCGCAAGACTTTTCTTCGACTAAGGATCCTCTGGATGTCTCTACCTTGGATGGGTCCGAAGCCGCTGAGAAGGCACCAGCTTTCGAGGAAGTTCTTCGAACTAACGATACTCGACACAAACAGACTACGACTTTTGCGTCTTCAGTTCTTTCCAAAACTACTGTGTTTCTAAGGCCCAGAATATGAACTACACCTAAAAAAAATACCCAAGCTCAGGCACCTGCTTCCATGCCTCGATCTCAAATGTTTAAAATGGTGGAAGACCTTATTATGCTTATTAGGGGAAGCCAGGCTACGTCTTCCAAAAGAAAAAAAGACTTGTCCCCAGTAGTTTTATCTGAACAGGAGTCCGATGACTGAGGTTTCTGAATATGAAGACATGCAACCCCTCTCTGCTTATGAGGAATCTAATGCAGAGGAATCCATTCCTTCTGCCTCTCCTCCTGAGGATTTTTCATTTGGTGAAACCCTACATACTTTAAAAGGAACATTTCCAGTGGGAATGTCAGGACTATCCTCAGTCAAAAAAGAGACTCTGGGAATTCTTAGATTTACCACAGCACAGACCTTTAGCCATTCCTCCTGTCCTGGATGTTGTGGATGATATTTTTATGGAATCCAGTTTGACTCCTGACACCCTTCCTCCTGCTGCCAGGAAACCTGACCGGTACTAGAGTCCCTGACTCTGACATTCCTTTTCAAAAATCCTACTACTGACCCAGAGGTCATCTCCCAAAGACTAAAAGGAATTAAAGCAACCTCAGCTAAGAATCCCACCCCCTCAGACAGTGCTTCCCGAGCTTTAGACAGATGGGGTAAAAAAGTATACACCTCTGCAACTCTTGCTATTAGAGCACTAAATTGTCAGTTCCACATGCTGAAATTTCAGCAGCATACCATGGAACTCCTCAAACAAAAAATATCTTCCTTTCCTGCTTGTGCAGAAAATAAAGAATTACAAGAACTTATACATTCTGCAAGCCAAGTTACTAAGCACACCTTGCAATGTGGCTTTGATGCCCTAGAAGCATCTTGTAGAGCAGCAGTCACTGTTTCTGTCCTTAGAAGGCATGCTTGTCTTAAGGAACAGACCTTGCCAAACCATGTCAAATCCAAATTATTGGACACACCATTGAACAAAGACAATTTGTTTGGCACCAAGCAGAAGAGGTTTTAAAAAAGATGGAAGAAAAGGCTAAATCTATGCAGACAGTTAAAGACTTTTTACAGTTCCAGTCTCTGAGGTTCAGTAGCATTGCCCCTCCGAGAACTGGTCCTTTCTGGCCCCCTCCAGGTGAGCTCAGCCCAGACCCAGGGGAAGCAGACCCCCCCCCCCCCAGACAGCATTCCCAGGGAATGCAGAGATCTAAGCAATGGAGTTCCTCCACTTCAAAAACAGGCAGTGATAAGCTACCCCCTTATGGTAAGAACTCGCAATGACTTTACACCTCCACCCCTGATCTCTGCCCACCTGCTTGTGCCCTTAGGAGGAAAACTCCTTCCATGCAAACTGGGCCTCTAATACCAACGACCGATGGGTCCTTAACATAGTGTCCTTGGAGTACAAATTTTATTTCCACACTCTGCCAACCCCAAAAGGGTTCCCAGATCTTCCTCCAAACCAGTGGGCAGAGGCCAAAAAGCAAGTCCTTTTCCTGCTCTCCATGAGAGCAATACGGCATGTTCCTGCAGACCAGATAGGTCAAGGTTTCTATTCCAGACACTTCCTGGTACCCAGAAAAGAGGGCACCTGGTGCCCAATCCTCAATCTATCCATTCTAAACATCTTTCTGGTGATACCAAAATTCAGAATGCTCACCCTCCAGCAGCTTCTTCCTAGGCTTTCCAAGGATGCTTGGTCAGCCACCGGCCTACCTACACATCCCAATCGGGGAATCTTGCAGGAAATGTCTACTTTTCAGGGCAGGATCTATGCACCTTCAGTTCTGGCTTATCCACTGCTCCCAGAGTTTTCACAAAATGCCTGGCTCCAGCCATTGCAGACAGAAAAGAAATCAAAACTAATCCCCATACAAAAATTGTATTCCAAGCCTACCTGACAGACTACTTCTCTCAACTAGCCACCAGAACCAAGTTATCCGCAAGGAAAATCCTTAAAGCTCTAGGGTTCATGGCCTCCTGCATTCTATTCATTCCATATGCCAGACTGCATATGAGGAAACTACAATGGTACCTAAAAAGCCTTTGGTGTCAACACTTTGAAGACCTGGAAACTGTCATACCTATGATACCCCTCTAAGGAACCATTTTCTTTGGTGGGCAGCAGCATCCAACCACAAGAAGTGACTTCCCTTCTCACAACCCCACGCCACCCAGACCCTCACCACAGATGCATCAGACTATGTCTGAGGTGCACACCTGGACAGCAGGTGCATTCAGGGCCATTGTAGCCCAAATCAAATACCTCTGCACATCAACCAAAAAGAAATGCTAACTGTTCAGCATGCCCTGACAGCTTTCAGATCCCTACTCTCCCTGGGGCCTCTAGTGATCAAAACAGGCAACACCACAGTGATGTGGCATATCAACAAGCAGGGAGGGACTCGCTCTTAACCTCTCTGCAGGCTCGCCATGATCCTTTGGCACACGGCCTCAGCCATGCAAATACATCTGCTAGCACAGTTCCTGCCAGGCTTCCTAAACTCTCTGGCAGACAACTTAGGCAGGAACCTGCTAGACCCACACAAATGGCAGCTAGACCACAGAACCTTCAACCTTCTAACCCAGAAATGGGGCACCCCAAAGGCGGACCTCTTTGCCTCCCGCTCCAATCATCAGCTGAGCAAATTCTGTACCAGGTAACCTCACAGCAAGGCCTGGAAAGTGGATGCTCTATCCTTCCAATGGGTAAACACCACTCATTTCAAGGGTACTGCTCAAAATAAGGGAGGAAAAACCAAGGGCAATTTTGATTGCCCCAGACTGGCCACACCAGCACTGGTTCACTACCGGCGCGCAGCCTGTCACCGCTGCCACCATGGCACCTACCTCGGATCCCAACACTCCTGACCCAGAAGAATGGAGAATTCATGCATCCACAATTGCAGACCCTGAAGCTGGCAGCCTGGCTTATTCCCTGACCTCTTCTCAAGCTGCCAGCCTAAGCAAATAAGTCCTGGATGTTATATGTAAGCCCAGACGCCCCAGCGCTAGAAAATCCTATGCTGACAAGTGGAAAAGGTTTTGCACCTGGATCCAGGCTAAGGGAGCCGAACAGCACAGCCCTCCCTTCCTCTCATCCTGGATTACCTAGCAGACCTATTACACAGGGGTCTATCCTTCTCTTCTGTTAAAATTCATGCTTCTGCCATCTCTGCTCATTACAGCACAGAGCCACCTCTCTTCTCACCCCCTCTCATCAGACAGTTCCTAAGAAGGGCTAACAACTTTAGGCCACCCAGAAGAGCTCTTACCCCAGCTTGGGACCTTAACTTTGTGTTGGAAAAGCTCACCTTACCCCCTTTTGAGCCTGCAACTTCAGCAGAGTTAAAATTCCTCTCTTGGAAAACAGCCTTGCTTCTGGCCATCACTTCAGCTAGAAGAGTTTCAGAGCTACAGGCACTCATGGCTGTAGAGCCCTTCATCATTTTCCATGCTGACAGTAGAAACAGTCCCTGCAGCTCAGCACGGAAAAGGATTCTACTCCAGGCTCTTCCTGGTCCCCAGAAAGAAAGGTTCTTGGTGCCCCATTTTGAATCTGTCCAGTCTCCGTCAGTTCCTCCTTGTGGCAAAGTTCAAAATGTTAACACTTCAAAAGTGACTGCCCATGATCTCAACCCAGGCCTTCATAGTCCCTGCAGACGTAAAAGATGCTTATCTGCACAACCCTATGCAGGAGTCCTGCATACGATTTCTTCACTTCAGGGCAGGATCTAGTCACTGTCAATTTTCTGTACTGCCCTTTGGCTTATCTACCACACCGAGTGTTCACATAGTGCCCAGTGCACCACCAGTAGCCTTCTGTTCGACCAGGGGGATCCAGATCTATCCATACCTAGATGATTGCCTCATACAGTCCACACAGATCAGGCAAAAACTCCTCAAGGACCTCAGATTTTCCTAGGACCTTCTCTTTTCCCTGGGGTTTACAGTGAACCTCCAGAAGTACAACATCTCACCAGCCCAAAAGATTATTCTCCTAGGGTCCCTTCTGAACTCTTCACTCCAAAACGCATTCCTACCTCCAGAGAAAGTCTCCTTTCTGACTGTTTGTATTCACAGGATGCAATTGAGAGACTGTATTTCAGCAAGGATATTCCTACAAGCTCTGGGTTACGTGGCTTCATGTATTCTCATGGTTCCCCTTGCCAGACTACACATGAAGCTCCAGTGGTACCTCAGGAATGTATGGTGCCAGAGCTTACAGTCCCTAGTGACACAAATTCCCCTGATCCCTTGCCTCAAACAAGAGAAGTTCTTCGTGTTTCACTGTTGCAGTCATCACATTTGGGTTATCTTCTTGAGTTTGCATGGTGGGTGCAGGCTTAATCCCAGAATCAGGGCCTCCCCTTCAAATTTTCCCCACAGGGTTAAACCCTAACTACAGATGCCTCAGAATTAGCCTGGGAGGCTGACTTCCAGAACCTCTGAACCCAGGGGAAGTGGGGTTTCAACTTCCAGGACAGGCGCATCATTTGGAACTTATGGCAGTACTAAAGGGCTTGATGGCCTTCAAGGAAATATGGACACAAGGTGTCCTGCTAATAAGGACAGATAATACCATGGTAATGTGATACATAGACAGGAAGGGACACATTCTCACCCATTGCGCCATCATGCAATGCAATTCTGGGGAACAGCACATTCCATGGGGTTTCTCTTCATAGCAAAGTACCTCGCAGGAGTCCAAAATGCTCTGACAAACCATCTGAGCAGAAATATGATAGATCCAGAAGAGCAGCATCTCCATCCAGGGATTTTTCTAGCCATAACCCAGACTTGGAGTTCCACAGATGGACTCTCTGCATCCAAGGAGAATGCACACCTACAAAAATTCTGCACCAGGAACAGACAGGAGACGGCCTGGAAAACGATACCTTCTCCTTTCAATGGCCTCAACTCTTCATGTATGCATTCCCCCTCATATCCTCCTCAAAATAAGGGAAGCGGGTCCAAGAGCAATTCTGATTGCTCCAAACTGGCCCGGACAGCATTGGTATCCCCTCCTCCTCAAGATCACCAACCAGGCCCCATGGCTACTACCTGAGAGGCTAAACCTCCTCACCCAGAACAGGGAAAAAGTTGTCCATCCCAGCCTGCATACCCTAAGCCTTACAGCTTGGATGATCCTGCAGCAGACCCTAAGCCTTGCAGCTTGGATGATCCCGCAGCAAACAAGTGCTAGACATCCTCAAAGACTGTAGAATTCTTAGCACCTAGGAAGGTATTACTTAGCTAAGTGGAAAAGGTTCTCTATTTGGTGCAAAGATCCCCAGTCGACACATATTTCCAACATCCTGGAATACCTGACTGGGCTGCTGAATCAGGACTGTCTCATTATTCCATTAAAATCCATATTTCTGCCATCTCTGCATACGTGCTTTCTCACCCTCCTGTCTTCTCCCATCTGCTCTTAAGACAATTTCTTAAGGGGGTAATTCACATTAGACCCCCCCAGAAGGAAACCTACTCCTCCATGGGACCTTAAATTTGTGCTAGAAAAGCTGACCTTTGCCCCCTTTTGAGCCAGCAACTTCTGCTGACCTTAAGTTTCTGACATGGAAAATAGCACTGCTTCTGGATATCACTTCAGCCAGGAAGGTTTCAGAGTTGCAGGTCCTCGTGGCAGCGGAACCTCTCCTCAACTTCCGCAAGGATAGGGTCTCTGTCAGAACCAACCCCTCCTTTATGTCCAAGGTGGTCATTGACACCTCTCTGAATCAGGTTGTCCATCTCCCTTCTTTCCCAGTCCTCAAAACAAAGGGGAGAGAATTCTGCATTCGCTGGATGTGCACAGACAGCTACACTTCTGTCTGGATAAGATTAAAACCTTGAAGACTGAACAGCTGATGTTATGTGATCCTATCTCGCCTACATTCTGTACTGATGGGCTCGGAGCCGATCCCTCGGCTCCGACTCGGCACGCTATGCTATAGAGCGAGGCCTCTTATTGGCTGAGCTATTTCTTATCCCAGGATGCACCACCACTAATCCCCCAGATCTCGTTTGCCGCTTACAAGCTAAGACGTGGTCTCAACTTGGCTGGGCTAAGTACTAATTTATTTAGGCTTTTCCTGTCAGAAATTTGCTTGTTTTGAACCCAAAAGCTGTATTAACAGCTATTGTTGTGATACGAGTGTGTATTGAACAGTTTTGTTGAGGAATTTGTGTTTTTCGTCAAGGGAAGGTTTCCCGTTTTAGTTAGAGGGACCTTCCCCTGTTGCTATTTGCCTTTCTAGCATTTTATTTGTGGGTCAAGTACCCGTTTAAGTTAGAGGGTCTTGATCCTCTCTTTCTGTGTTGTTTTTTTCGTAAAACTGTATTGTTGTTTTAAAAAAAAAAAAAAAAAAAAAACTTTATATTTTTTGTACTTCAACTGCTAGTTTTGGTGTGTTTTCTCTTTAGACAGGTGTGTTATCTCTAAATTAGACATGTCCAAAGAGCATAGACCCTCCGGGTTTAAAAAGTGTGCGAGGTGTGGTTATAAGATGTCCATAACGGACGACCACTCCTCGTGCGTTTGTTTAGGCGCCAAGCACCTACAAGAATCATGTAGCGTGTGTCACGCCTTCTCATCAAGGGTCCTCCAGGAGAGGAAAAACAAATTAATCCTTAAGGGGTTAATTAAGCCATCCTTCGAGGAGGCTTTATCTTCTTCTCCCTCTCCTTCAAAAAAGAAAAAAGCGTTGGCGCCGACCAGTCAGTCGGAACCGACTGCCAAAAAATCTAGGCAGACTTCTCCATCGGCTCCATGGACTTCGGAGCCGAGGGCGGAACGGTCTGCCTCGATGCCTCCAGTCTCGACCCCTCTGGTTTCGGAGCCGAGGACTGGGGCATCGAGAGGCGGGTCACCTTCATCGGCTCCACTGATATTGGAGCCGATGAGGGTTGCCGGCTCAGACTCTTCCCCCTCTGAGCCAAAGTCCTCATCGGCACCGAAGGAAATTGCCTTGAGTTCTCCCTCGGAGCCGATAGTTATAGAATCCATTCGGAGCCGGTCCCCTAGTCCTATGGAGCCGATGGAGAAATCGGTTCGGACCCGATCGGTATCGTCCAGATCCTCCAAGATGTCTGATTCGGACATCGACAGGGTGCTCCTAAGACTCTTCCAGTCTCCGGTGTTCCAAAGTTAGTTTCGGCTCCAGCCCATTCGGCTTCGGAGCCGATGGTCCACCTTGCTACTATAATTCCTCCTCCAACAGCCTCGGCACCGTTGGAGCCGGTGCTGGTGGAACCGGTGGAGGTTTTAGGGTCGGGCCCGACCCTTACTCCAACTCCGGCTCTTGAGTCTGAGTTCGCACGGACTTCTTCCGTCAGCCCGGGGATGCTTCGGGATTGATGTTTCGGTCCCAAGTCTTCCTCTCGGTCTGTGGGAGTGCCGTCTACCGTCGTGGCCACGGAGGTGGGACCCTCCCAGGATTCTGGTGGTCCCGCCTTCAGGGCTATGAGGAGTGCGTTAGCCAAATCATCTTTGGCTACCTCCACAGTCTCCCCAGCTCCTTCCCTGCATACCGAGACTGGGTCTTTGGCAGTCTCCCTGTCCTTAGACAGCGGAGCCCCGGGGCCTAAGGCTACCCCCACTGGGGTTTCCCCCCCTCCTGGAGGTCCTTCTGAAGCTTCTTCGGAAGAACCCCCCAGGAAAAGATCGTGCAAGAGGAAGCACGTTGACTCCCCTGATGAGTCTCTTACATCCGACACTGATCTCGATGATGCAGAAGGGGTCCCCTAAGTCGTCCTCGGATGATGTCTCCTTTGCAGACATCCTGGAAGCCCTTAAGCAACGAGGCGGCTGGCAGTCCAAACCCCCTTCTGCTGATGAGTCGGTGTTCCTTAAGGCCTTCGGGGCTCAGCCCTCCGCCTCCTGGGTGTCTCCGCCCTTCGACTAGCTCTTGGATTTGATCTGTCGCCAGACTCTGTGGAACCGGTGCCAGCTCGTCCTAATAAGTTCCTCTCGGCACCCCCTGAAAAAGAGTTTCTAACTAAAGGTGTGGCTGTAGATGCTTTGGTGGTGGCATCTGCTACCCAGCAGGATGTAGCAGAGGCCGGCGTCCATCCATCCTCCTAATAAGGAGTCTAGGAGCATGGATCGATGAAAGCGCACCCTAAGTTCAGCGGCCTTTACATTAAGGTCCTTGAACTACCTTACGCACTTTACCAGATTTCAGAGGGATCTGATTAAAGAACTTTCCTATACCCTCTTGGGTAACCTGCCTGAGGAGCTGGCCCAGACGGTTGGCTCTCAGCTGGCTACATTGTCGTCCATTTCAAACTCGTCCATGAGGCTCATTTCTTATGCGGCCGAATACAGGCATTGCTCACGGAGACAAGCCTGGCTCCGCCTGTGTCATTGAGGCCTTCAATTCTTCCTTTTTGATGGGTCCTCCTGTTTGGACCTAAGGTTAAGGACACACTGACCCGCTGGCAGGCGGGTAAGACTCTGACTGCCGTGGGGCACGATTTTCCACTCCCTTCGGCCTTATCCCAAGGCTAAAGAGGAGGGAAAATGTGGTTCCGTGATCTCAGAAGCCTTACCCTCTCAGCAGGATGATCCCCTTCCAGAGGCAGGGAAATTCTTCGGAAGACGCCATCCCAGAGGCGGCAGAGGCCCTCGCAACACTGGAGACCACGAGTCCTTTAGGTGGCTCTTCAGCCTTTCACAGTCCCTGAGGGATTGCCGACTGTGCAGCTCGAGCCAGTCAGGGGCACCTAAAAGCCTGGGAAGGTATCACTCAGGACCGATGGGTGCTTCAATTATATCGAGGAGGTTACACCATCCCTTTCTCTCACTCTCCACCTCAGTCCAAAAATCCCGGACCCGCCACCCAGTCAGCGGAAACTGCAGCCTCAGAAGTTTCAAAGCTGCTGCAAAAGGAGTCATCCAACCGGTCCCCGCAGACCAGATCAGATTAGGGACTTACTCGAGATTCTTTTTGGTGCCAAAAAAGACAGGGGACCTGAGACCCATTTTGGACCTCAGCATCCTAAACCGTTCAGTCAGAAAGTCCAAGTTCCGAATGGTCACCCTACAAACCATTCTCCCATTGTTGGAGAAAGGTGTTTGGATGTGCTCCATAGATCTCAAGGACGCTTATTACCATATCTTGGTACATCAAGCGTCCAGGAGACCTCTGCGCTTCAGCCTAGGAGGCAGTCATTTTCAGTTCTGCGCGCTGCCCTTTGGTCTCACCACAGCCCCCAGGGTGTTCACCAAGTGTTTGGCGGTTGTGACTGCTCACCTGAGAAGTCTAGGATTCCAGGTGTTTCCGTATCTGGCTCCTAACTGCCACCTCCAAGCATCTACTATTGCGGAGCCTACAAGCCACTATATCACTGGGCAATTCCCTTGGAATCACCTTCAATTGGCCAAAGTCTGTGTTGCTGCCATCTCAACGCATAAGATTCATAGGGGTAGAGATAGACTCAAACCGAATGCGGGTCTATCTACCTACCTACAGACAGAATACAAACCATACAGAGTCAAGTTCGAGCCTTACTTCCCAGGTCCAAAGCCCCAGCCAGAATGGTCCTGCAGCTATTGGGATCCATGTCCTCCACGGTTCTTCTAGTCCCCTTGGCAAGGTTGCACATGAGAATTCTCCAGTGGCTTCTTTCAGCTCAGTGGTCCTTTCAGGAACTCCCTCTCAATCACCTCATATGGATCATGGAAACCTGCAAACGGGACCTTCGTTGGTGGCTAGTACCCTCCAATTTGGATCAGGGACGACCCTTTGTTCCACCTCCTCCTGCGGCCACTTTGACCACGGACGCCTCCCAGATGGGGTGGGGGGGGCATTCCCTGGGCAGGTCAGTCCAGGGCAAATGGCACCCAGAAGAGACTCTACTTCATATCAATATCCTAGAAATGAGGGCGGTGCTCCTGTCCCTTCAAGCCCTCCACGATTGCCTCCCTCAGGGCGTAATTGCCGTTCACTCAGACAACATGTCAGTTGTCTGGTACCTGAACAAACAGGGAGGGACCAGATCCTATCCTCTTTGCAGAGAGGCCATGAGAGTCTGGTAATGGGCAGTCTCGACCAAACGCTTTCTAGTGGCTACTCATATCCCGGGTAAGTCCAATGTGATAGCCGACAGACTGAGCAGAACCATCCTCTCTCCTCACGAATGGTCTCTGAACATGACAGTTGCAAATCAGATTTTCAGCAAATGGGAGTTCCGTGTTGCGACCTCTTAGCGACTCCACTGAATCAAGTGCAAAAATTCTTCTCCTAACCCGGCTCAGGAAGAGCCCCATGGACTAGCCCATCCTTGGCCCACCGGCTTGCTTTATGCCTTCCCCAGTTCCTCTCCTTCCCAGGGTGATCCAAAGGCATCTCTTGGGGAGCAAAATGATCTTAGTTGCTCCTTACTGGCCTCGTCAAGTATGGTTTCCCTATCTTGGAATATGCTCTGGAAGGTCCATGGTTCCTGGATCAGATCCCGAACCTTTTTTTGGGAAGACTGCTTTTCTATTCCGCTATTACTACACCTCCTCTTCCGACTATAGTCTCTTTTCAATCAAGGCTCTTCTACCATCAAAGTGAGGGATATCAGAAGGTCCTAATCCTGTTGTTTCATCTTGAAACATCTAACAATGTTATATAAACAAGTTGTGCATGTGATCTGTGGTGGTGCATCCTGGGATAAGAAATACCGAGCCCATCAGTACAGAATGTAGACGAGATAGATCCCAAACATCTAAAGTTATGGTAAGTACATAACTAAAAGTTCATTACCGCTGACCCTGTTTCAGAAGGCAAGCCAGCCTCTAAGCAAACTGTTTCCAAATGGGTTTCCCATTGCATTTTCTTTTGTTACAGCTTTCATGGCAAAGTACCACCAGCAGGGATTGTCACACTCTGCCAGAGCAACAGCAACCTCTGCTGTCTTCATTAAGGGTGTTCCAACCAAGGACATTTTAGAAGCTGCCTCCTGGTCCTCAGTGCATGTTTTCACCAAACACTATCACTTGGCATCCTTCTCCAAGTCCAGGACAAGCTTTGCCTCTGCTGTCCTGCAGGTTGTCTGTCTTCTCCTTAGGCTCCTTCCTCACTTCTTTCAGCTTTGGGAATCTTCTCAGTAGTCAGGACTGCAACAGTGAAACGCAAAGAACATAGTCTACTATGTAGGCTTTTTTTTGTCCTTTTACAACTCAGCAAAGGGACCCCTTCCTGGGCTCCCTTCCCTCTGTAAGGTTCTCCATTGGATAGCTCCTGTTTTCCTAGGGCTTCTCCTAGTGGAGGGTAAGAAAATACTGGTATCATGACGCAAGCTGGCTACCTTCATACCTGAGCGTACTAACGTCAGTCAGGGCATTCTAAGAATCCTAAGGCCAGCCTAAGAACCGGAAAGAGATTTCTCTGGTAGTTAGGCCAGCTGAGAGATTTCATGGCAGGGAATCCCAGTAGTCAGGACTGCAGCAGTGAATACACTTGAACATCTACATTTATGGCAAGTGTACACAACCGTACTTACTTGGCTTATTTTGGGGTGATGTTATTTGGGATAGGTTATTTGGAATATATTTCCATGGAAGAAAACACCCAGAAGGTTTGTAATTTAGAGATTGTCTTAGTAGCTACAGAAGATGGGGCCTACTCTTCTCAAATTTGAAAATTATCTACTTAACATAATAGTAGATATGTAAGAAGAAAGTCCATCTTTTGTAACATTGCCTACATCCACCTCCCCAACCTTGTAAATCTTCGAGTCTTTCTACTCTGTTTTTTCTTTCTCTTCTTTCAGCTTTCATACTGACTGCAGAACTGAACACAGGGATAAAAGACGTTATAGGAAAAGAGGACTGGTAGTCTTGGAAAGTGTTGTGTTGAGTAGTCTTAAAGCCTGTGATGTCACTATTCTGCTTACCGAAAGTGAGCCTTCTTACAGGTCTTTCATGATGGCAAATAAACAATTAATGAATTTTCTGCTGACTGTGCTACTTCTAGTAGAACAGTCGCAAGTACTTAAAACATCCACTAAGAACAGTCAGAAGTGTACTTGCAACTACCTAATCCTATAGTAATGTGATGATCCTTTTTTCTTGATCATGTCAGAAGTCCTATACCTAAAGTGCGTTGAAAAATAAAATGTGCCACTCAGTTTAGGCTTAAGTTCTGGTCTTGTCCATATGTATTGCTGCATCTGAGTATTCAGACTGCTTTGTCCTGCTTAATCTTTTTTGTATTTTGTTTATTTGGTGTAGTGTGTTGCATTTGTAATACTTAGGCTGTATGGTATTCTGCTTTGTACAGTCTACTTGTATTTATAATCTTACTGGTGTCTCATGTGAAAAGGGTTCATTCTGGAATACTTCAACTAGCTGGTTAACACCTATGTAGCAGAAATATCTTAATACAGCTTCAGAGGTTTGAGAGTTAGTATTTGTATAACCCTTCCTGGCAACAGTGTAGGGCAGATGAGCATTTCTTTGAAAATGAGAAATGCCAAATGAGTCAGGAGTACTGAAAGTGAACTTTTGTTTCAGGGAGCTGCTGAAATTAAAGTAATAATGCATTTTAAAGAGATCTGAGTCTAATACTGTAATAGTTTTAGCTAATGATGCATTTATTAGAGTAAAAGTTAATGTTTTACAGGATCTTATATAAGTGTCCTTTTTGTGTCTTTAGGAAAGAGTGGGAAACTTCTTGGCAGACTTTTATACTGTTAATGGCCTTGTTTTAGAGTCAAGAAAGCGAAGAGAGCATCTCAGTGAAGAAGACATTTTACGAAATAAGGCAATTATGGAAAGTCTGAGCAAAGGAGGAAACCTAATGGAACAGAATTTTGAGGTATAGCAGCATATTCCATCATTTGATTGTTTTTTTCCCTTTCTTTGCAGCTACCCTGTGCTGTAATTTTGGGCATAGTATCTGGGTTCTACATCACATTTGTATGCTTCCCTTCTATTGGAAAACATTCTTCTAAAAAAAAAAAAAAGACTGGGAGGGCAGTGCTCTTAAAAGCAATGGAAGGAGTGGTATGTTAACATTTCAGTGTGTGGAATATTTGAGCACCTTGTGAGGATTTATATCAAGTGACTACATGTTTGATGTTTGAATAAATACTACTTGGGGATCAGTTTCAGAATTAACCCTGTGAATCAATTATTCAAGTTATGCATAAACAATGCAAATGAAACAGTGCATTAAACCACATATAATTAAAAATATTCCAGAAATTAGACTGGGTAAGTGGCTCAGTACCTGTGCTAAGCAGATGAAATATTCATGCTCTAGTAACACAATGGAGGTATTTGCAACACAGCTGGTTAATCTAAGATTTAAAATATAATAGTACAAAATTCTGTACCAAACAGATGAAACAAAAACGTAGTATTTTAATTATTGATTAGCAAGTGTGGTCAGTGGTGTTTCAGGTAATGAAATCTTAAGGTCATGGCACTGTCAGGCATTCAGCCATTGTGGTTAATTAGCAAGGCTAAATCTGTCATAGTACTCTTATCAAGATAATAGTAAATTTGTGAAAAAGTTGAAGGGATAGGGTGGTAAGATAAAGGAAAAAGGAATTAGGAAGTGTAATAGGAAGAAGTTAGATGATAGTCCGGGGGATGTAAGAGAAAGTTATGTAGAAATGTTATAGTAGTTAGCAGGTGTCATTTGCCTTATTAATTGTGGATGTTAGCTAAAGCAGGCGGTTTCCAACTTTTTTTTTTTTTTGCTCCAAGGACCAGTTTCATGCAAGACACTTTTCCATGGACCGGCAATCACGCTCCCTTAATAATGTGCATATTTATTTATTTATGTGACATTGGTTTACAAGGGTGAGCCCGACTGGACTAGAAGTCCATTTTCAGCAGAGACCCAGGGAGAAAAGCTCCAAAGTACAACAAAAATATTGTCTTTCGGCTTTTCCTGGTTAGGGCTCGCCACAGCAGAACTCCGGTCCGCTAATGATTGGTAGTTGATTTTTTATGTGCCGAGTTACCAGCCCTGACGCACAACCTTCAATGAAGGTACGCCCATTCACACATGTCTCCACGCAGAAGACGCTCTAGCTGAGAATCGAACCGGACAGCGTCTTACTGTGAGGCAACAACGCTACCACAGCACCACCAGTACAACAAAAATATAATTGCCAATAATTACCAAAAAAAAGTGTACATCTTGACAGCGTAACACTGATCTACTATAGTCGAGAGGTATGTAAAGCTAATAGCAACCTTACTTTCTAAGTTTATAAGAGCAATATTTAAAATCTATCCCTATTATTTGACTCTGTCCAGCATACCTCTCAGCTGTACAGATTTTTGCAGAAAGTACAGAATTTTGCCTCATAATTTTGGTCTGTTCCTCATAAAACTGTTGTTTTCTGAAAAATCACTGGCAGATCATTGAGGTTTGAAGTCAGAAAATGAGAGATGGTTGAGTTTCAGACTTCATACCCTTCAGAAAATACATGCTAATGCAAAACCTGTATTTGTATCTACTTTCTAAGTTTGTAAGAGAAGTACTTTAAATAGTGTCCCTATTTTTGGGCCTTTGCCCCCCACCCCCATTATTTTTGGCTTTGTCCAGATTTCTCGCTCTAAAGAGGTTGAGAGGTATGCCGGCCAGATTTATTGTGTGAGAGTTTGAGTGGTATGGTCAAGAGGTACACAAAACCTCATTGCTGATGCTGCCAGGGTCTCTCTCTCTCTCTCTCTCTCTCTCTCTCTCTCTCAAACACACACATTCTCTCTGCTTTCATGCACGCATTCACTCACACACACAGAAACATACACACTTTTTTTTCTCTTGTTTGATCGATTTCTCTGTCTTACAGTACAGGCATACACTCACACACGCTTTATTTTAATTTTATTTTGTTTGTTTTTTTATTTTACACTCGCTAAACAGCAAAAGTGCTGCTTAGCGAGTGTGAAATAACCGCTCGCTCTCTTACTTCCACTGACATGCGCGCGTGCACACATGCATGCACACACACACACGCGCACACACACACACACACACACACACACACACACACACACAGTGTCACTTGCTTTCATGCATGCATTCACCCACACATGCAGACAGAAACACAGCCATACTTTTTTCAGTTTCCTTTACTTTGATTTTACACTCGCTAAACAGCAAAAGTGCTGCTTAGAGAGTGTAAAATAATGGCTTGATCAATCTCACTGCTCACTGTCATACACACACAGTCTCTTCTTTCATGCACACATACATTGTGCTTTCATGCACGCATTCACTCACACATGCAGACAGACACACAAACACACTCATACTCATAAATAACACACATTGACTTTGTTTCCTTCCGTTCCTGACAGCCTGGTACCAAATGATCCGTGGCCCAATACCGTTCTGCATCCCAGTGATTGGGGACTGCTAGTCAGGAGTATTCTGGGTTGAGAGCACTTCTGACTGGATCTTTCCACATCATGACTTTATTTTATTTTACATTTGTTAACTGGGGGTGTCTGAGCCGAAAAGGCCCTTTTTCAGCAGAGGCCCGGGGAGAGAAGCTCTACAAAGAAAAATTACAGATGCATTTAGTTAGACATGATCAGTATTCACAAAAATTACAAAAGACATGTTTTTACAGTGGTATGCAGTACATCAGCAGTTGCAGTGGAGAGAACAAACAAAAAAAAATATTAATTTAAAAGTAAAGGTAATTAATAGATTTGTGGTGTACAGATGAAATTTGGAACATAGGTAGAATACATACATAGCACACAGGTACAGTACATACATTGTAGATTAGCCAGTGCTTGTGAGTAAGATTGAGAAGTATTATCAAGTACTCTATATTTAGTATGTATACCTTAAGGATCTTAAGGATCAGAGACTGGACTGCAGATTTTTAGGCAGGCTGGGAACTGATCAAGGATAGAACAATAGAGAAGTTTGACAATGACAATAGAGAAGTTTGACAATGCACTAGACTGTTGTAGGCTTCTCAGTCCTCATGTTGCTTTTGACAGATATGCTTCCGAGATGTACTTCGTATTTCACTGTTGCAGTCATCACATTTGGATTATCTGCTTGCAGTAGCCCTCAGTCGGCCTGATTTATCAAAGTCTTGGGTCCTGTGTCGGTTACTGTCTCATCTTCCATGATGTCAGGTAGTCAGGGGTATAAAGCATGTATACGATGCCATTACATCAGTCTTTCTTGCCGTGCGGTGCCCGAAGCAGAAGCAGTTCGCAAGTGCCAGTTGGTTGACTCCTGAAATTTTTGTTTTTCGAGTTTCAAAACTGAAGTCTTCACTAGAGCTAAGTACCCCATTGGGGAAACTTTTTCTTGCGCTAAACCGATGTCAGTAAAAGTCAATAATTGTATTTCTTGTGGAAAGCAAATACCTCAAAGATTTTCATTCGTACTGTATTCCTTGCCTAGGCCCTGACCACGACGTACCTCGCTGTCGGTTTTGTGCCTTATTTAAACAACGAACTATTCGTCATCGGTATATTTACGCTTTTAAATATTTTGGTACTCAGTTCAATTATCCAGATATGTCTTCGGTAAGCCATCCAACTACTGACATTCCGAAAAAACGTGAAGATAATGACAGAGACAGGCCACCTAGGTCCAAAGCTGCCGACGATGCTTCTCCTAAGCTAATCGCCAGTTTGCTGGTACTCAGTGAAGTGGTTTTGCAGCCCCTGATATCCGCTACTTCAGATTCGCAGGCCTGTACTGAGACCCATTCGGAGTCCGATATGCCGCGAGATGCTTAAACTGTGGAACCTGCGAATGTCTCTACCTTGGATAGGTCTGGAGCCGCTGTGCAGGCACCGGCTTCTGAGGGAATATTTAGGCCTACTGATTTGCATATTACTCCGACGCCACCTTCTTTTTCAAGGCCTAAAACTTGAACCATGCCTAGAAAACGGACGTCCAGACCGCATGGTCAGGCCTCTATGCCTAAAAAACAAATGGTAAGAATGGCTGAAGACCTTATTACTTTAATCAGGGGAAGCCACCCTTGCCCCCCTCTAAGAGACCTAGGATTGAATTTGCTTATGATACTTCTGATCAGGATTCTGAAAATTCTGTTTCCTGTGATGACCAGGATTTACCCTTATCTACCTATGAGGATTCTGATGAGGAGGACTGTATTCCCTCTGCTTCCCCTCCAGAGGATTTCTCTTTGTGAAACTTTGCATACTCTTAGGGAGCATTTTCGCTGGGAAAGCCGGGATTACTCTGATTCTAAAAAGAGGCTTAGGGATTTCTTACTCCTGCCCCAGCACAGGCCTTTAGCTATCCCCCCTGTACTAGACATTGTTGATGATGCCTTTTCAGAATCTAGCTTGGCCCCTGACTCTCTACCTCCTGCTCCCAGAAAACCTGATAGATATTACAAGGTTCCTGACTCTCACAAGTTCCTTTTTAAAAATCCTACTGCAAATCCTGAGGCTATTTCACAGGGACCCAAGGGCATTAAGGCTACTATTGCCAAAAATCCTACCCCCTCTGATAGAGATTCCAGGGCGCTGGATAAATGGGGTAAACAGATATACACTTCTGCAACATTGGCTGTTAGGGCCTTAAACTGCCAGTTTCATATGCTAAAGTATCAACAGCATATTATTGGATTGCTTAAACAGAAAACGATGATGATTCCTGACTGTGCTGAAAATAAGGACTTACAGGATATAATGCAGTCTGCTAAACAAGTTGGAAAACATACTTTGCAATGTGGTTTTGATTCACTAGAGGCATCTTGTAGGGATGCTGTCACTAGGTCTGTACTTAGAAGGCATGCTTGGCTTAAGGAGCAGTCTCCCAGATCATGTTAAAGCTAAATTTCTGGATGCTCCCTTAAATCAGGAATGCCTGTTTGGCAACAAAGCAGAAGTAGTACTTAAAAAGATGGAGGAAAAAAGCTAAATCTATGCAAACTGTTAAAAGATTTCCTACAAGTACAGCCTCCAAGATTTAGTAGGCATTGGCCCTCTATGAATTGGTCCTTTCCTACCTCTTCCAGACCTTCTCAGCCCAAACCCAGAACCAGCAGAACACTCAGGCTTCAGTCCCCGATTACTCACAGGACTAAGCAGTGAGGGGCTCCCACTTCTAAATCGGGGAGTAGTAAGACCCCCCCCCCCCCATGGTAAACTGTCTCAGTGACTTAACTTTAAAACTTCCAAGTCCTTCTCAACTGACTGCTCCTTTAGGGGGGAAAGATTGCTCTGCAGGCAAAAAACTGGGAACTCATTACCCAGGACAAATGGGTTTTAAATAGTTTCTCAAGGATGCAGATTTCACTTCCACACATTACCAACCCCAAACGGTTGGCCAGATCTACCCCCAAATCAGTGGGCAGGGGCTCAAAAGCAAGTACTCTCTCTCTTAAGCATAAGGGCTATTCATACTGTACCAGAAGAGGAAAAGGGACGAGGTTTTTACTCAAGACTTTACCTGGTACCCAGAAAAGACAACTCATGGCATCCTATCCTGGACCTTTCTATCCTTAACACCATTTGGTGATCCCAAAATTCAAGATGCTAACCCTTCACCAGTTGCTTCCTATGCTAGGCAAGGATGCCTGGTTGACAACACTGGATCTAAAGAAAGCCTACCTGCACATCCCAATCAAGGAATCTTGCAGAAGATACCTACGCTTCAAAGCAGGCTACATGCATTATCAGTTCTCTGCACTGCCCTTTGGCTTTTCTACTGCACCCAGGGTATTCACAAAGTGTCTAGCTCCAGTCATTGCATTTTGCAGGCAAAGAAATATTCAAATATACCCATACCTTGACGATTGTCTAATTCAGGCAGAAAGCCAGAACATACTTTTGGATCATCTGGCATTTGTACAGAAGGTGCTAACTTGTCTGGGGTACACCATAAACGAAAAGAAATCACATCTTGTACCCTGCCAACAAATTATATTCCTGGGAGCAAGCTTGAACACAACTTCCCAGATGGCTTTCCTCACGCCAGAGAAACAAATTCATTTGACAACTTACTTCAAAGTAATGACCACAAAAACCCTGTTATCTGCAAGGCAAATACTGCAAGCCTTGGGGTTCATAGCCTCCTGCATTTTCCTAATTCCATATGCAAGACTGCATATGAGGAAACTACGATGGTATCTAAAAAGCCTATGGTGTCAGCATTCTCAGGATCTAGAAGCACTGATTCCTATCGTACCTTGTCTACAGTTCCTTTGGTGGGCAGAGGCCTGCCACCAAAACAAGGGACTACCATTCACTCTACCCCCTGATGCCCAAACCCTAAAAACAAACGCATCAGACTATGCATGTGGGGCTCACCTGGCAGGGAAGTGCATTCAGGGCAAATGGAACCCAAGTAAAATGCACCTGCATATCAATCAAAAAGAAATGTTAGCTGTACAGAATGCACTGACAGCCTTCAAGGACCACATTCTTCCAGGACAATTAATGGTAAAGACGGACAACACCACTGTTATGTGGTACATAAACAAGCAGGGGGATACCCATTCATACCCCCTCTGCAGACTAGCCATGGCTCTGTGGAACATAGCCTTGCTCTACCAAGTGCATCTACAGGCTTAATTCCTGCTAGGAAAGCTAAATACACTGGCAGACAAACTAAGCAGAAATCTCATGGACCCACACGAGTGGAAACTGGAATCAAAGACTTTCAACATGTTGATAAACACATGGGGGCGCCCAGATATAGACTTTGCCTCCCCGCAGAACTACCAATTGGACAAATTCTGCACAAGGACTCCCCACAAACAAGCTTGGAAAGTAGATGCCCTGTCCTTCAGTTTATGCCTTTCCTCCTCTGCCTGTCCTCTCCAGAGTACTACTAAAGATCAAACAGGGTAAGCCAAGGACGATATTCATTGCACCAGACTGGCTTGCGCAGTGTGTCACTGCTGGCTCCATGGCACCTACCTCAGACCCCTACCCAACAGGCGGGCTGGATTCTGCATCCTCAGCTTCAAACCCTGAACCTGGCAGCCTGGCTAATTACCTAATCTCTGCGTTACCATCCCTCAGCAAACAAGTGTTGGATGTCATTTTGGAGGCAAGGAGGCCTAGCACTAGAAAGTCTTATTCTGAAAAATGGAAAAGATTCTGTTCCTGGAAACAAACTCAATGGATGGGCACAGCAGCGCCCAATTTACCTCAGATTCTTCAATACTTAACTGAGATGCTTCACAAGGGCCTTTCGTTTTCTCCATCAAAATACATGCCTCAGCCATTTCAGCGCATTACAACACAACAACACAGAAACCCACCCCTCTTCTTTCATCCACTGTTTAAGCAGTTCCTCAGGAGCCAAAAACTTAAGACCACCCAATGGAGCCCCAACTCCAGCCTGGGACCTTGCCCTTATGGCAGTGGAGTCTTCCATCATCTTTCATGCGGACAGGGTGTCCCTCAGGACCAATCCCTCCTTCATGCCCAAGGTAGTGTCCAGTGTGGCTCTTAATCAGTCCATTCATTTGCCGACCTTCTTTTCTAATCCACAGAACAAACGGGAACGGATACTGCACTCCTTAGATGTGCACAGACAACTTAGATTTTACTTGGACAGGACTAAACGTCAATGGAAATCTGAACAACTGCTGGTGGCATGTGCTGCAGGGGCAGAGGGAAAGGTCATTTCAAAGCAAACCATTTCTAAATGGATAGGCCATTGCATTAATTTCTGTTATAAGCACCATGGAAAACCTACCCCACAGGGGATAAGACCACACTCAACCAGGGCTGCATCTACCCCTGCAGCCTTTCTCAGAGGTGTCTCTACCAGGGACATCCTAGAAGCTGCTACCTGGAGTTCTGTACGTACTTTCATCAAGCATTACCATTTGACAATTTTCTTTAAATCCAGAGCTGGCTTTGCTGCTGCAGTCTTGCAGGGCCTTATAGCTGGTCCAAATGCTATTGAAATTCCTCCTCCCATCCTTAGCTTTGGGAATCTACCCAAATGTGATGACTGCAACAGTGAAGCATGACGAACATAGTACAGATGTTCATCGTGCATACAGCTGCAGTCATAACAGATGGGTTCTCCCGCCGTCAGGCGGGTCCTCGGTCGGCCGAATTCTAAAGTCTAGGTCCGGCGTTGGTTGTCGTCGCTTCTTCCTTGACGTCAGTGTGACAGGGGTATAAAAGAACCAGCCGACACCATTTTCTTCAGTCTTTCTTGCCGCGTGGTGCCCGAAGCAGAAGCAGTTCGCAAGTGCCGGTCGGCCAGCTCCTGAAATTACGAAAATTTTGCAACCGAAGTCTTCTTGAAAGCTAAGTACCCCGTTGGGGAAACTTTTCTTGCCTCAGACCGATGTCAGACAGTTAATAATTGTATTTCATGTGGGAAGCAAATACCGCATAAGGCTTTCCATTCCCTCTGTATTCCTTGTTTAGGTCCAGACCACGACGTCTCGGTCTGTCGCTTTTGTGCTACATTCAACAAACGCACCATTAAGCGTTGGGCGGAGTTCGCCCAGCATTATTTTGGCAAAACATTTAACTATATTATGTCGTCGGATACTCCGACTCCAGTTTTGCCTAAAAAGCGCAAAGATAAGGACCGACACACGAGGTTCGCGACCTCTACAGACATCACTCCAAAGCCGACTACACGTGGTCCGGTTCTCAGCGAGGCGCCTACGCAGCCCCTGACTACTGACGGCACTTCATTGGCGGTGTCTCCTGTGCCCGATGTCGCAGGCTCCTCGGCCCATACCCCTACTACAGATACCGAAGCCACTCTTGGCGGTGAATCTCAAAATGTGGACAGGTCCACCTCCTCTCAAGGTGTCTTCAGACCTTCCTCTTCTTTTTCCATCAAGGCTTTCACTAAGTCTAAAGCAGCCATGCATTCTGAGAGACAAGCTACACAGGGCCCATCTCCAGGCCCCATGCCTAAAAAACAGATGCTTTACCTCACAGGGGATAAGACCACACTCAACCAGGGCTGCATCTACCTCTGCAGCCTTTCTCAGAGGTGTCTCTACCAGGGACATCCTAGAAGCTGCTACCTGGAGTTCTGTACGTACTTTCATCAAGCATTACCATTTGCCAATTTTCTCTAAATCCAGAGCTGGCTTTGCTGCTGCAGTCTTGCAGGGCCTTATAGCTGGTCCAAATGCTATTGAAATTCCTCCTCCCATCCTTAGGTTTGGGAATCTACCCAAATGTGATGACTGCAACAGTGAAACATGAAGAACATAGTACAGATGTGTACACTTACAAAAATATAGATGTTCGAGTGTATTCACTGTTGCAATCCTGGTTACCCTCCCTCCAGCCCCAGACATCCTTTGGTTATACCTCTGTTCTCCTTTACTATGCTTAAAAGCTTTTTGGTGCATTTGCCTTCTTGTTGGAGGTATAACCTTGCATATATATATTCAATCCCTTCCCATTAGGGGGACACCTGACATCTGTGGCAAGAAAAACTGATGTAGTGGCATTGACTGCATGCTTTATACCCCTGACTACCTGACGTCATGGAAGATGAGACAGCAACTGACCCAGGACCCAAGACTTTGATAATCAGGCCAACTGAGGGCTACTGCAAGCAGATAACCCAAATGTGATGACTGCAACAGTGAATACACTCGAACATCTACATTTATGGTAAGTGTACACAACTGTACTGTACTTGATCATAAATGCAGAACCTCGGCTTTGCCCCATCATATGCTTAAACCCACATAGCTTTGCCCTGTACTGTATGGGAAGATGTGCTTCACTTAGGAGCATACAAGAAATCTAAGATCTAGAGGCCTTTATCGATACAGATAAATACAATGATTTTTCCTCGCTTTACAGCCTCCCCAGTGACCCCCTACGTTTGGAAGTTTTATGTGATATGACTTGTAGCCACCTTTCTTCCCTGTAAGAAAATGAAGAATAGTTTCTCTCTCTCTCTCACACACACACACACACACACACACACACACACACACACACACACACACACACACACACACACACACACACACCATTACCATGGAGACATTTTTCACAGATGACATGTTTGCAACCTTGACAAAACCAAACTGCTCCTGTAGCTCCCACGAAGGAAAATATTCTCTCTAATGACCAGTCCAAATGACTGGAACAAGTGTTTGACCAGCTATTCCAGGCTGGTATTTGTACTTGAGCCACCTTGCCACTAAAGCAGACATATATAGTCTTGGACATGGTTTATACTAATGTACAGCTGTGCATTATGGGGCTTACAGCCTTTGGCTTTTCATTGCTTACCTAACCTAGTGGATCAGGCACAAGAAAGGTTATCATTGTCCACCCCACCCCTGAATTTTGGCTCAATGAAGAAGTAGTTTAAGCACTGCAGCTTCCGTACTGGGCTTCATGTTCCATGATACAGCTTCGACTATACTGACATTTTAGCACCAGATTTTAAGAGCATACCTAGTCCCTGAATTTGCTGGCAGACATTTTAACCAGAGCTGCATCCTTGGGCATGTACCTTCAAAAGATGACTTGGTTGAGGTTCTCTTCAGCCAGCCGTGTAAGATTTAGTGGGTGACATCTTGAAGAGGAAATAGGCCTTCACCACTTCGAAGATGTTTTGATTGTTTTAGGTATTTGATAGCTGGTTGAGCAAGCTGACCTGAACTTTCCAAATTCAGTCCTCTATACCTGTTGTTGTTATAATTTCAGTTATAAGCCCATCCAACCCCCAAAAAAGAAACCATCTCCTAGTCCGGCTGAAGCATCACATGGACCTGTCCCCTCTAGTGCTAGCTAAGTTACTAATAATGAAGGAACCCTGCCAGCACAGCAGTTGCAGCCTGTAGCTGGGTAGTGTTTTTCTGTGCTTCCCCAGCTTGAAGAACAGTCACAAAGGTCCAGCAAGTTCTGAATGTGTTCACAATCAGCCTCTTGTGAGGTTTTCAGTTGTCCCCTACAAAGTGCTTTGCAGAAAGACACGATTGTCACTGCAAAGGTCCTTGAAAAAGTCCAGATTTTACAACTGAAAGGGCAACATAGATACGCTGCATCACCTTGTCTCCCTCACAATGAATCCAGGATTATTATCCCTACTTTTCTTGTAGGATGATTTCTTTCCATGCTAGACCACAGTGTCTTCAGTGATTTAAATCTAATTTCTCTAATTCAGGATTGAGTGAACAAGGTGTCACACCCATTTGCTGCTGGGTGCCTGTGGTCATCATTGAAGTCTGCACAGGAGAGTCCTTTCACCCTGTTTAGGTGGGCATCTCTTCTGATACAAGGTGCTGATGTATTAATAGCAGACTAAATATTGTAAATTAATTGTGGCACAATTACTACATGTTCCTGTAGTATGTTGGATTTAATTATTTATTTAATGTATCTGTGCTGTTTAGTACTGCATTAATGTTAATACTGTAATGTATTCAGAGGTCCTGTGGTTTCCATAGCTACACTTTTTGCTGTAAGTGTTAGTGCTTAGGAAGAAACCAGTATGACACATTTGAAGTTGAAGTACTGCCATTTGCCATGTAAGAGCCAACCACTCAATGGTGTTAAAATTAGCTGTACATGATTTGGTTAAGTTTACTAATGTCTCCAAAACTGGGTCTAGGAATTTGCCTGTGATCAGTGGGTTGAGGACCTGGCTTACTCTGATGTGCACCCAAGGTAGATGCCATCAGTGAAAGGAGTCTTTGTGTCTTTATTGGCCAATGTGTGTCCATCATACACCCCAGTAACCCTGAGTCAGTAAGCTACTGGCTGACCAATGTCCATTTGTCCAGCCAAGGATAGCTTTGTTGAGTGAAAGTGAGACATGAATCCAATCAGACTGCCAAATGCAACCTAAGGATTGCTACAGTGAATGTAGTTTCATGGACAGGATGCACCTTGGAAGTGGATGATATGATGGTAAAGAAGACACTGGACATTCAGTATGTCTAGGAAACAAGGTGAAGGGGAAGTGCAGCACAGTCAATTTATTTGGGATCCAGAGTCTACTTCTCAGGTGGAAGACAGACTAGAAGTGGCATGGAAATTGTGGTGAGGGAGCATCTTCTGAAGGCAGTGAGAGATTGCCTTCAGCCAATCAATAATTCTAATGCTGTCTGACTCCAGTTTAAAGATAGGGCAGTATTCATAATCTGAGCCTGTGCCTTGCATCATTGTGGTGATAGTGAGGAAGTGTGCATTCAAGCTGCATTTGCATGACCTACTAGATAAAGTAAGACAACATAAGTTGGTATTGGTAGTGAGGGACCTGAATTCCTGTATCAGAACAGAGAAAAAAATATATGAGGGCTGTCTGGGTCCACATAGGTGGGCCAACAGGAATAAAGCAAAGGCCATTCTAGATTTATCTGACAAATCACTTGATTGTGGCTAACACATGGCTCAACAAGAGAGACATTCACAAGATCACAATACAGGAGTGACCAATGTGCAACTCAAACTTCCTCCTAAGAAGGAAAGGACATTTGGGGCAGGATCAGAGATTGCAAAGACATCCCCATTGAAACAGTTTGCCTGTAGCTTAAAACACTATGACTAGAGTCATTTGCAGGCAGTAGTCAGAGAAGACTGTAAGGTCAATAGAGATTAGGCTAAAGACCTGGAAGTTGACAAGAGTGAGTGCACAAGAGTTCAAGAAAATATTCAGGTGTACTAGCAACTTGGGAAGAAGAAAAAAATAGCAGGAGTCAAAGGAATAGCAGCATCTCAAATCAGCACATGTAAAGACTATAGAACAGGTGTGCAAGAAATAATGTACATAATGAAAGCTGGTGGTGGAGTGCATATGTCCAGAAAAAAGTCCTCAGACACCATTCTTTGTTGATTGAGTTAGTCCCAGTAGGGTAGCAACCTAACAAATTTAACATAATCACACTTGCAAATGAACTTCATCTGAATTTCGCCTCCATTTACAAAAGTTCAAAAGAAATAATACCTTCAGTTAAAATCCATGTAAGGCAGTTTCCAAAAATCAAACTAACATTAATTGTTTTCCCTCAGTTCTGCACTGTAGTGTTGAGTCTGCTGGAGGGTCACCCACCCCCACAGGCTTTTTACTGTTCTGAAGATGAAGCTGAATTAACACTTTAACATATTTTACTCACGCAGTGTAAAAAATACTGGATAGGCAATAAGACTGTAACAATAAAATTAAATGCTGTGACGCATGTCAAGAATTTAGAGTTCAAAGACCTTCTTCGTATCCATAAGTATTCTGCCCAGCTGATTGTTTTTGGTAGTAAACCATCTATGGGGAGGGGGAACTGCATTCCACTGAAGTACCTAATTGGTCCTCCCCTCATCTCAGTTGTTTCTCCATCTACTGTAGCATCATTTCAAGCTGAAGTCACTGCACTACTGCCTGTTGCAGTTAACTTAGGTGTATGTTAATAGCAATCTAACAGCTTGTATTACTGCCTTTAATGTGTCAGGATATGTCTTGCCTCATATCTTGCTGCAGTTTTACCGATTGTTTTCCTGGTACTTCCCCTACCGTGGGCCAACCTGCTCCATTCAGCTGTACTCCCATCCACCCCTACTAAATCTACACTTTACCTCACTCTGCCTCGTCTACTCATCCTCCTGTCCTGTAACTGCACTGTCCAATCACAAGCTGTTTTCTTTGTACCATTTCCACCCACTTGTGTTCTAAATTCCTTCTGAAGTCGCACTGTGCTCCCTTCCCATCAATACCTACCTGTTCTCCACACTATTATCACTGCTTATTACCTCACCATACTGCAGGATTTTACAACATAACCTAACTGTTTCCCTCCTCTATCACCTTACTCATCCTCCTGCTCTCATTCCTAACATCCCCACCAGTGGTAGTAATAAATAAGCACAACTTGACCATTATTTTATCCTCTCCTATCAACTGTCTTCCAGCTAGCTACTCAAAAATCTCTTCACCCTTATTTCCAGTAACTCCATTCCACTGTTGTAACCCTACAATACTAGAAAAAAAGTCAGTCCCAGTGTTAAGGAAACCCATCTCTGCTAAAAATGCCATAGTAAACAGTCTTTCTCCACCATATGTTAATGTGGTGATATCCACCTGAACCCAGATCCCAGTCAAACTTCAAACCATAAAATGCACCCTAAAAGTTTAACAACATGCAGCAAAATCAGATTGTTATGCCTGGATGACCCAACAAAACCCAGACATCAAAGTTGCAAACAAAAACCCCAGTCACTCACAGCTGCAGGCAATAAAAGTCTCCAGATTTTAAACACAAATGCAGTGTAGTCAGATCCAGTAAAAACTCACAACTGCAGGAATGAAAGTCTCCAGATTTTAAAAACATATCTAGTATAGAGTCAAATCCAGTAGAAAATAATCCAAAGGTGAAGTATTATCAAAACTTTAATAAAAAGTGAGCACTTTTGCGGTACACGTGACAGATTCAGACTTTAAAAGTGCAATACAATACAGCAAGCTGTTTAAATACTATGGTTAACCAAGCACTATTTTAAGCAGCATATTCAAACCCAGGCATCCTAGCCACATCAGAGACATGGCTAAAGTCTGAAATAAAAGATGAAATACTAGCCCCTGGTTATAATATTATTAGGCTTGATAGAATACGCACAAAAAGCAAGTGGAATAGCTATATGCTCACAGTAACTCCATATCCAGGCACAGTTCCAAATATTGGAAAAGCAGAAATTCTAATCACATTCCTTAAACTTAAGAGCCAAGCGCATATGCATTGCTGTGTTATATAACCCCCCCCCCAGGAATGACCATACCAATACTTGAAAATATACCATCCTGGATAACAGATGCAAGCACAACTTAAATTATCTTGTGATGTAAACAATGACTGTCTGTCTTTATTCACAAATTCAGCAATCAACAGCATGAACCTGTTTGGATTCAATCAGCTTAATACACCTGCAGGATATGGCAAAAATAACTCCGAACCATCTGTTGGATTCTGGTTTACCAATCCATCTAATTTTACCTCCTCAGGTACCCACCCTGATGCACTGTGACCATCTGCCAGCTTGTACCCGCAAGAGTATTACACAACTGACAAGGGAACATAAGCTCAAAACTACCTGTAATCTATGCAGATTCTCTGAGGAGTCTCACTGAAGCTCTGAAAGCAATCAACTGGTCCAGCCTAAAAAAACTCCCCTTAAATGATGCAGTTGAATACTTCAGTGCAGCATTTCTAAATATTTTTCACACCTTAGCCCCACAGTGTACAAAAAGAATAAAAAACTGCCATATCCCACGGCTCACCAACCAATGCAGAATCCTTATGAAAGACCGAGACAAAGCATGAATTTAACTGGCAAAAGAATAAAATAAAAAGTGGCAAGCATGAAGACCACTACAAAACCAAGTCAAGAAATAAGTTAATAGAGTTAAAAAGTCTTATTATACTCCGCTACAAGATAGCCATAAAAACAACTCTAAAAAATTGCGGTCGTCCATATCCTCTCTCATTTGCCAAAGTACAAAAAAAATTATCCCATCCCATACTCAGACATTCCCACTCTTCAAACTACTACCATTTCCAGTACAGAATTATAGAATGCATAGCCAACTTAGCCTCAGACTCTGCTAACACACACAGTTTTACACAGCCAACTTTCACTACCTCCCTAGACCCTAGCACATTTCCTTCACAAAACTCACGTATATGCAGCCTCTCCAGTACACATACAGACAACTCTACCCACTTTATCTTTCAACCAGTTTCTGTAACTCTCATAAAAGTTTTTTCATAAGCTACAACCTTCCCTCAGAATACCTAAATCTAGCTGCAGATGCAGTAGCATACCCAGTCAACATTCTTATTAATAGATCAGTTACAGAATCCTTTGTCCCTAACTTGTGGAAAATGGCACATATTACCCTCTAAAAGGAGGTAATTTCTCTGACATTAGAAATTTCCATCCCATAGCCATCCTGTTTCCACTCTCTAAAATCCTTGAAGGATGTATACATCAACAGTTTCTCCACTGTCTCTTACATATAAAATAAGCTAATCACCAATACTCAACATTGATTTCAGCCAAACCACAACACCGCTACTGTATTACTGTCATTTATAGACACTATTAATAAAGCTTGCAACTCTAATAAACTTGTATCTCCTGTATTTCTGAATCTGTCAAAAGTCTTTGGCATGGTCTGTCACAGTAAACTCCTCAATCAACTTTCCACCCTGGGTCTAGCATCTCCATCTGTTCAGTGATTCTCTGGCTACCTTGCCAACAGGCCAGGACATCAGGGAACTTTCCCTACTCTTACGATTGGTACTCACTTTATTGTTTGAATACAAGTACATGCGCAAATCCTGTTCCTAGTGCAGAGGATGCTGGAAGGAAGGTACTCAAGATGGAACAGCAGCAAAAAGGAGCAGAAGTGAATGTCAGCTCGAACGGAGAGATGGAGGATTCAGAGGAAGTGTTCCATAAAAGTTATTTGAACAAATGGAGACAGCCATGGAGGAACATGTAGTTACAGCCCTCCAGTCCAGTTGGGAGGATTGTGGGCTCATACAGGATTTAATAAACAAAGTGAATTGGAGCGTAATGTTTAATGGGGGAGATATCATGGAGAAAATAAATGAATAAGTTGGAGATGCCGGAAGGAAACAGTGGGAAGAAGACTTGTGCAGAGACAGTGGCAGCTATATGAGAAGGAGCAAGGGCCAGAAAGAAATAAGATGGTGTGACAAGATTTTTAGTAAAGGTACAGAGCAAAATGGAAAAGGAATTAAACATATGCAAGGTATAGGACAATATAATTTTACCTTTGGGGACATGAGCACTAAGAGCGTTCATTTTAATTAACAAAGAAACAATTTGTAACATTTTTTGAGACCGTACAAGCTATGGAGAAATGTGTGAATATGAAAAAAAAAAGACAGACAATCCTTAAAATGAACATCTAGATAAAGCATCTTTCTGAGAGACTAAAAAGAAAATTCATATAAAATTTAGAACAGAAGCGGAGAGAGAGACTTTAAAAGAATACCTAAAGCAAGTTATATAAAAAAATAGACATTTCAGTAGTTTGACAACCAGGGCTGGGACATGCGATTGTATTGTTTGGAAATGGATAAAAATTATACATATTCCAAGTGTTAAGTATGGATGATAACGGGGTGCTATGAAATATTGTCGACAACCAAAAACCTGTTATTTTTGTGGAAAAGGGCATTTAATTAATAGCTGTGATAAGAAAAAATATTATATATGTGGTAAAACAGGGCACAAAGCAAAAAAAAATATGAACGTGAATGTTATAAATGTTAAGTAATACAGATCAGATTAAAGAGAGAGAATTGAAGATGCGATAGAAATAGTCAAAAACGAGATACTGGAAAAGGTGATGAAAAAGAATTTTGATAGAACAGGATGTTAGTGATAAAGAAGATGTAAGCTGGAAAATGTAAAAAAGAAAACATTCTACTGGTAAAAAAAATAGATAGAAAAAGAAAATTTAAAGCTGTTAATGTAAAGGGGAAAAAGAAAGGCTTCATCCATTTCTTTTCTCCTAAAATACTAGTGTAGGATGGTATTTCTTAAACTAAGAATTAGAAAAAGGAATAATTTAAGAATTTCTGTGAATGTTAATAGCATGAAAAATCACTCGTTTAACATTTGCTTACTGGGAGAGTCCATCTGGAACAGAGCCCATTCTCAGCGGAGGCCTGGGGAGAAACACTCCACACACGTCTTTGAAATTTGTGAGGAAAACTGAGCACCCAGAGGAAACCCAGATGATCACAGGGAGGACATGCGGACTCCGCACAAAAGGCACCCCAGCTGAGAATCAAACTGAAGAACCTCTTGCTGTGCGGCAACAACGCTAAACATTGCACCACTGCGCTGCCCAAAATATTACTAGAAGGATAGCAGTTTTAGAATAGTGCAATAAATGCGACCTTTAAATAATTATTTTGGAAGATATAAGGATATTGACACAGTAGGAAAGACTACAGAGACAAAAATTGTGGGATGGGGAAATAATATGGAATGAGCAGTGTTCAGGAATAGCAAATGTCCTTCTCTTCTCATGTTGCAGTATTCTTACTGTGGGATCCTCTGCCTAAGGCGACCTGAACATCGGCTCCTATACAAAAGCTTTAAGCCTGGTTGCTGCTAGTATGTGGGACATCACACACAAAACCATAAACCCAGGGACCTTAAATGTGATGTCTGCACGCACAGACCTCAGAACGTTTCTGCCAGTGTCGAACTTCTGATCAAATGCTTCGCTTCTCTCCTTCAAGACATCTAAAGCAAAGCACCCCGTTGGGGAATTCTTTCTAATTTTTTGCTTGAGCTTGATTTCTTAGTCTGTTCTTAGCCGATGTCTGCTAAGAAAGGTAAATGCAAATGTGGATGTCAAATCCTGCATAAAGACTCTCGTTACCATTGTGTATTCTGTTTAGGCTGGGATCACTATCATACCTCCTGCGCCATCTGCCAGTCTTTTGTCCCCGAAAAGCTCAGAAGCCATCTGGCCACTCTCAATTTGTATTTGGAGAATCAGAGATTAAAAAAGCTAGCGTTAAGAATGGATCCAGAGTTGGACACCTAGGTGGAACAGCCAAGAAAACAGGCCAAAGTTTCAAGGTCTACCACCTCTGTCCCCCCGTGTCGGATGGCCCGCCAGCCACCAATATAGGGATTGAGGGACGTCTGCTAGAGCCATCAACTTTGGCATCTACCTTTGATGAAGTCACTTCCAAAGTACTGGCTGGCACGTCCGCGGAGGATATTCCGACGTCTGTTACTACTGAAGTCGAGGGGAAACCAGGCTCCACTGGATGACCATCTTTGACCCAGGACTCTTATCCTTCCACCTTAGGGCACACCCCTGAAGCCAGGCCCACAGCTTCTCCTAAAGCAATTCCCTTAAGAGACAAAAGACAAAACATTTGTCTGCTTCTTCAGACACACAACCAGACTGCAGTCCTTCAGTCATTCCTTGATGCAGGCCTTCATGGCCCTCAGCTTCCTCTGCTCCCACTATACCTGTACTTAGTCCAAGACCTGCCTCAGCTACTTTTATCCTTCCTTTACTCAAGAAGAAGCTTTATCCTCTTCCTCTGAGTCTGTCACATACTCATCCCAAATAGCCTCCCCCTCGGAATACTACTCCCCTGATGAGGACTCTATAAAGGAAGACTCCCCTCTAGAGGACATTACATTTGGAGACTATAACAAAAATGAGAGAGCATTTTCAATGGGATACTACCCAGATGAAAGAAACTCAAAACAGGTATTTTGAGCTGCTGCAGGTTGAATCACTCTCTCCATCGGCCATCCCACCAGTGATTCTGCATTTGCATCAGTCTCTAAAAACGGACTTTCAACCACGTGCTCCCAAGAGACTTGATAATTTCTACGAGGTCCCTGATGACCACAAATTTCTACTGAAGGCCCCTCTTGGCAGACCCCACAGTGCTAGCTGTAGCCCCAGATAAGCAGTCCAGACTTATTCCTTCCTCGTCACTCTTACTTTTGGACAAGGATAGCAAGGTAATGGACAGGCAAGAAGATGTACACCTCTTCCACTCTAGCTTTTAGGGCTATTAATTATCAAACCCATATGGTAAAATATGCCCTGGATTTGGTATCCCAAGCTACAACCCTACTGTTCTCCTTGCTTGATACTTGTAAGACACACAGCATCTAAACTGTCCTGGCATCTCAAGTTGCTAGGCACTCTATTAGATGCAGTTATGATGCAGAAGAGGCCTGTGCGAGAGATCTTTCTATTCCAACGTTGCAGTATTACACTTGTGGGTTTACCCTTCTTCCTCTCCAGTTTGTCTGGCCAGGGTTCCAAAGATTTTCAGTCTCTCTTGGTGCGTCGGATGTCAGACATGGCTGCAGGAACGTGGGCCATAAAAGTGACATCTGCACACACCAGCCCTCAGAACGTTTCAGCCGCCAGTCGTATGCCAGGTGCTCCTGCTTCTTTCGGGCATCAGGTCAAAAAAAGATTCAGTTAAGTACCCCGTTGGGGATTCTTTCAGTCATACTTTGTTGATAATTATAGTCTGTTCATGTCATCCAGTAAGGGCAAGTGCGGTTGGCAGATTCCTCACAGACACCCATGACCAGTGTTTCTTGTCTAGGCAGGGAACATGACCACAAGAACTGCGCCATTTGCTGATTGTTTGTCCCTAAGACCTTACGTCACCATTTGCAGGCCTTACATTTGTATTTAGAGAATCAGTGCTTGAAACAAATAACGTTAGGGGTGGAGGCTGTGCCTGACAGTCCGTCTGAACCGCCTAGGAAGAGGGCCAAGTCCTTGCGGGCTTCTTCATCTGCTGCACCTCTGTCTGCCATACCTCATTCTGTAGCCAATGTCAGCTTGGCTGAGGATCCGGAATCCGCCGGTGTAGATAAAGTGGGTACCTCTGAGGAAGCTGCACAATCTCGAGCAGACGACACATCCACAGAGGATTTACGAGCACCTGCCTTAGACACCGGGTGAGAACCAGCATTCATTCTGGGCCCATCAGACGCCGCCTCCGCCATCCTGACGCCTGACCCAAGGTCTTTTCCTAGCCAGACACCAGTGAGGCCTTTAAAGAAAAAGCAAAAAAACAGACACCTGGCAGGCCTTCAGCCAGAGCTTGTTCAATGCCTTTATGGCCCTTAGGCCTTCTGCCGAACCCTCTGCCACTGTTCCTCCCCTCCGTAGTCCCAGACCTCTCATCCATGAAAGGAGGGTAGATCAGCCTGAATAAGAGGAATTGTCTGATTGCTCTGAGGACTCTTTCTTACTCCTCCCAGATCTCATCCCCCCTGGATATGGATCTCCTGAGGAGGGCTCTGTTGAACCTAACTCCCCTGTAGAAGATCTTACCTTTGGGGAAACTATTAATAAGATGAAAGACCTCGTTAAGTGGCAATCTTCGGATATTTCTGATGTACAAAAAAGATTTTTATGACCTTATTCATATGGACTGTCCCAGTCCTTCTGCCATTCCTCCTATTCAACCTGCATTCTTGGATGCTTTTGCCTCAGCCTTCATTAACCTGGACTCCCAACCTCCAGCCCCACGTGGAGCAGCAAGAGGCTATAAAGTCCCCGAGATGAAGAAATTTATCTTTGTGCCCTCCTGCTGATCCTGCCACTATCTCCATCTCTACAGACAAGCCTACCAAACTCATATTACCAAGTACTCCTTAGCCCTGCTGGACAAAGACACTAAAGATTTAGATGACATCCCTGACTGTGCAGCCAAGGCCTCCTTGTCTTCACTGATGGGCACTCATCTCTCAAGTCAATAAACACTCCTTGAGATGCAGTTATGATGCAGCTGAAGCCTCAGCCAGGTCAGCTGCATCAGCTTCAGTACTAAGGAGGTACCCATGGCTGCAACTTCAGCCTCTCCCAGATGACTTCAGGGCCAAATTCCTTGACACACCTTTGGATCACTCATCCCTTTTTGGTACAAAAGTGGCTGATCTGTTTAAATCCTTACAACAGAAAGGAAAAAAATTACAGGACCAAAAACATATCCTAGCCTCGCCTATTACAAAATTCCAGAGGAACTACCCAGCAAAGAAGCAGTTTATCAGGAAAACCTCCAAGCCTGTGGCTGCCTGGTCTAGAAGACCCCCAAGAAGAGAGGCTCCTCATGCTAGGCCTTCTCAGTCTTCTAGCCAAAGGCCCCCTCTTTCCTGACAGGGCAGGTAGTGTCTGACTTCCTGCCAAAATTTCAACCCCCCCATCCATAACCCTATCTGCTCGTCTCTCTCGCTGTCTTCCTATGTGGTCAATCATTACCACAGACAAATGGGTTCTGTTCGCCTCCTCCATGAACTGGTAGCTTCCTGGCTACTGCACCAAGACACCAGACCCAAAGGCATTAGCAACAGATGCCTTCTCGATAACCTGGAAGGGGAAATTCCTGTATGCATTCCCACCTTTCCCATTGATACAAAGGGTCCTGCTGAAAATTCAGCAGGACTCTCCCAAAATCTTGCTGGTGACTCCCTACTAGCCAAGATGACACTGGTTCCCTCTTCTTCACTTGTCCAAGGGCAGTCACCACAATTACCCCCTTCAGTGGACCTGCTCACACTGAACAAGGGGACTCAGATGCACCCACAGTGGCAATCCATGCACCTCACCCTGTGGCTGATGGGATTCTGATCTCCTTCAGACACCTATGTAACGAGGGCGTGCTCACTGTCCTGCAGGAGGACGTGCTCACTGTCCTGCAGGAGGCCAGGAAATCCAACATAAGGAAATCCTCTCTCTCTAAATGGAAAAGGTTTTCTGTTTGGTGTCGCAAAAGACAGTTGGACCCACTGGGAAGCGATGTGTGTCTCATCCTGCCATACCTGTATGAACTCATGCAGACAGGGTTGTCTTACTCATCTTAAGGCACACCTGTCTGCTATCACTGCTCGCCTCCCCCTGGTTCCACCCCTGGCATCCAGACTCCCTTCCAAACTTTTCCGCAAAGGTGTATCACACTTAAGACCACCCAGGAAATCATTTCCCCCTCCCTGGGACCTAAACTATGTTCTAGAAAAACTCACTCTAGTCACTTTTGAGCCAGCAGACAAGGCCACCTTAAAATTTTCCACATGAAAAACTGTATTGCTGGTAGCTCTGATTTCCATCAGAAGGGTTTCAGAATTTCAAGCTCTCATGCCTACACCACCCACCTGAACAGCGTGACCCTCGGGGGGGGGGGGGGACGGTCATTCATTCCCAAAGTAGTGAGTGACCTATCCTTGAACCCGCCCATCTTCTTCCCTAACCCACAGGGGGATAGTGAAAGTGTGCTACATTCCCCTAGATGTCCACAGACAACTTAGGTTTTATCTTTATAAAAGTAAATCCTGTAGGAAATCACACCAGCTGTTTGTCTCTTTCCAACCCAGAGCCCTGGGGAAAGCTGTGAGCAAACAGACCATTTCGGCCTGGATCTCCCAGGCCGTTTCCTTCTGCTACCTACACCATGGTAAGACCTTGCAGGGCAATGTCAAAGCCCACTCCACCAGAGAAGGGCCTCTTCTGGAGCCTTCTTTAAACGGTTAGACACCAACTCCATACTCGAGGCAGCCACTTGGTCCTCAGTTCACACCTTCACCAAACACTACAAACTTGGACCATTTCTCCAGAGACAGGGTGGGGTTTGCCAGGGCTATCCTACCAGGATTCCTGGATACCTCATGTAGGCCACCCCCCAATCCTAAGTAAGCTTTTGCACTCACCCACAAGTAGAATACTGCAACATTGGAATAGGACATAGGAAAGTTGTGTAAAATCTTACCATAACCATAGATGTCCTTCACTTCCATGTTGCAGTATTTCTTTCCACCCACCTTCCCCACTTGCATGACTGCACTTGCTCTCCGGGGTGATATTGGACAGGCTATGCCCTTACAGAACTGGGTCCGACTGGGGCTTTTACTATGTTCTGAGGGCTGGTGCATGCAGACGTCACTTTATGGCCCATGTTCCTCTAGCCACGTCAGATGTCCGATGCAGCAAGAGGGACTGAAACTCTTTGTAAATCTGACTGGACAAACTGGAGAGGAAGAAGGGTAAACCCACAAGTAGAATACTGCAACATGGAAGAGAAGGACATTTGTGGTTATGGTAAGATTATACACAACTTTCCTATCTTCTGCATCTGTGCTTCGCAGGTACTCCTGGCTTAGGTTCCAGCCACTGCCTGAAGACTTCAAATCGAAAATTTTGGATGCTCCATTAGGCCATAACTTTCTGTTTGAGAAACAGTCTGCAGAACTGTTTAAGAACCTACAGGAGAAGAGCAAGGAACTCCAGGATATCACACCTGCTTGTCTCCCCAGTACCAAAATATTGCAGGAATTACCCTGCAAAAGCTACCTATGTCAGGAGAGCCCCCACTACCACTCCCTTCAACTTCCAGACATGGGAAAGGGGCAAGGAGGCAATCCTCTTCCAGGGCAGCCCCTTCTCAGCCTACACACAGCTCTTTCAGGACAGAAATAATAACAGCAATGCATGACTGCCTAGATCACCTCCACCTCTCATCCCGCCTCTCTCACTGTCTGCCCTTCTGGAAAGAAGTCACCTCAGACTGTTGGGTTCTGGCAGTAGTGGAAAAAGGATGTTTTCTATCTTGGGTGGAAAAACCCAGACCTCGGGGCATTCCCTTCCCACCCAGAAACCAGCTTTACCTCATCCCTCATGTTATCCAGGATCTTTTTACACAGGGAACCATAGAACTGATTCCACCAGTTCAGGAAGGAAAAGGTTTCAACTCCAGGTTATTCCTGATACCAAAAAAGGATGTCCCTTGGAGGCCAATCCTGGATTTATCCTCCTTAAAAGTACCCACCTTCAGAATGTTATCCCTCCAAAACCTGCTTCCACTGTTGCCACCCAAGACTTTCATGGCCACTTTGGATATGAAGGAGGCTTACCTTCATATCCCATACATCCAAACCACAGGAAGTGCCTACATTTTGCTGGACCCTGTTCATATTTTGTTCGCTGCCTTGCCCTTTGGTTTATCCACTGCACCAAGGGTCTTCACCAAGTGCCTAGCTCCTGCCATAGCCTACTGCAGAACCAAGGGCATTCAAATCTACCCCTATCTGGACAACATTCTCATCCTTGCAGAAGGAGAAGACGTCCTCAGAAAACATCTATTGATGTTCTTCGTGTTTCACTGTTGCAGTCATCACACTTGGGTTATATGCCTGCAGATAGAACTCAGTCGGCCCGAATACCAGAGACTTAGTATTTCTGCGTCTGATGCTGTCGCTCCAGGACTGATGTCAGGGGTATAAAAACTGCTAGGTAATGCCATTACACCAGTCTTTCTTGCCGAGGAGCCCGAAGCAGAAGCAGTTCGCAAGTGCCGGTCGGCCTCTACCTGAATTTTCATTTACAAATTGAGTAATCCTGAAGTCTTCTAAAACTAAGTACCCCATTGGCAATCCTTTATTCTTGCTCTAACCGATGTCAGAAAAAGTTAATTGTCTTGCCTGTGGAAAGCAAATACCTCAGAGATTTTCATTCTTACTGCGTCACCTGTTTAGGCCCAGACCACGAGGTCCGTTGCTGTTGGTTTTGTGCCTTGTTTAACGCCTGAACCATTTGTCGTTGGGCTCTATTTGTCGCTAAATTCTTTTGCTCTCGATCTCCGTATTCCGAAATGGCTTCGGTAAGCTGTCCGACTACTGATATTCTGAAAAAAACATAAGGATAAAGACAGAGACAGACCGCATAGGTCCAAAACTGCCGACGGTGCTTCCGTTAAGCTAGTCGCCAGTCTGCTGGTACTCAGTGAGGCCCCTTCGCAGCCCTTGATGCCTGCTTCAGTGGATTTGCAGGCCTCTACTGAGACCCATTCGGAGTCTGGTATGCCGTGAGACTCTTTGACTATGGAACCTGCGGATGGCTCTACCGTGGATGGGTCTGGAGCCGCTGAGCAGGCACCAGCTTCTGAGGCAGTTCTTCATTCAACCGATGTTCGACTCAAACCGATGACTTCTTTTTTAACCAAAACTACTGAGTTTCTTAGGCCCAGAGTACATACTACGCCTAGAAAACCGGCGACCAAAGGGCATGCACCTGCTCCCATGCCACAAATGCTTAGAATGGCCAAAGACCTTATTACGTTGATTAGGGGAAGTCAGCCTTCCCCTGCTAAGAGACAGAGTTCAGTCCCCTTCAGCTTCTACAGACCAGGAGTCCGATGACTGAGATTTCTGATTATGAAGACATGCCCTTATCTGCTTATGAGGATTCATATGCAGAGGAATCCATATGTTCGTGTTTCACTGTTGCAAGTCATTACACTTGGGTTATCCTGCTGGCAGGCTACCCGCAGTCGGCCCGAATTCCAAAGTCTTGATCTGGCCTCGGTTGCTGTCGCCTCTTCCCTGACGTCAGTGCGCCAGGAGTATAAAAGATGCAGCCGACGCCATTTTCTTCGGTCTTTCTTGCCGCGCGGTGCCCGAAGCAAAAGTAGTTCACAAGTGCCGGTCAGCCGACTCCTGAGATTTTCAATATCGAATTTCAGATCCGAAGTCTTCGTTAAAGCTAAGTACCCCATTGGGGAAACTTTTTTTCTTGCTCCAGACCGATGTCAGAAAAAGTTAACAATTGTATTTCTTGTGGGAAGCAAATACCTCATAAGGATTTTCATTCTTACTGTATTCCTTGCCTAGGCCCTGACCAAGATGTTGCTAGCTGTCTGTTTTGTGCTAGATTTAACCAACACACTATTAAGCATCAGTATGATTTCGCTTTTCATTACTTTGGCCGAAGATTTAATTATATAATGCCGTCAGAACAGCCGACGACCGGAGTATATAAAAAGCGCAAGGAAATGGAAAAGGACAGGCATCCGAGGTCCAAAACAGACAAGGCTTCCGCTAGGCCAGTCGCCGGTTCTCAGTGAGGCATTTTCGCATCCCCTGACGCTCACTTACCTCAGAGTCACAGGCCACTTCCGACTCCCACGTGGAGCCGACTAGGCCTCTGGATACTCAAGGTATTGGACACTCAGAAACTATTCCCTCAGATGGGTCCAGAGCCGCTGAGCAGACATCGGCTTCTGAGGGTGTTTTCAGACCTACACAGTTATATGTAAAGCCAACCTCAGCTTCAAAGGCAAAGACTAAAGCAGCTCTTAAGACAAAGAAACAAGTACAGTTTTCTCCTGCACAGACTTCCATGCCTAAGAAACAGATGCTTAAAATGGCCGAAGACTTAATTACTTTGATCAGGGGTTCCCATCCCCCTCCTGATAAGAGGCCTAGGCAAGAGACAAAATATAAATCTTCAGACCAGGTTTCCATTTCCTCTGATTCCTCTCCTGAACAGGGATACTCCCTTCCTCCTTATGAGGATTCTGATGCTGAAGTGTCTATTCTTTCAGCCTGTCCTCCTGAGAATTATTCTTTTGGGGAAACCCTTCATACCATGAGGGAGCACTTTCACTGGGAGAGCCAAGATTACTCAGAATCTAAGAAAAGGCTCAAAGACTTTCTTTTACTACCTCAGCACAGACCGCTTGCTATTCCACCTGTTCTAGACATAGTAGATGTATTTTCAGAGTCCGGCCTGTCTCCCGACTCTTTACCCCCAGACAGATACAACAAGATTCCAGATTCCCACAAATTTCTATATAAAAACCCTGCTGCTGACCCAGAAACTATATCTCAGGGTCCCAAAGGGGTCAAGGCTTTCACTGCAAAAAACCTTGTCCCCTCTGATAGGGATTCTAGGGCACTAAACAGGTGGGGGGAAAAAAAGTTTACACTTCTGCTACCTTGGCTGTAAGGGCTTTAAATTGTCAGTTTCATATGCTTAAATAACCATATTTAATGTCACTGCTAAAACAGAAAATGTTGACAAATTCTGAATGTCCAGATAACAAGGAATTGCAAGAGTTATTGCATGCAGCTGAACAAGTGGGAAAAGCATACTTTGCAATGTGGTTTTGATTCACTGGAAGCCTCTTGCAGGGCCGCTGTTACGGGTACTGTCATTAGAAGGCATGCTTGGTTAAAGGAACAAAATCTGTCGTCTCATGTTAAAGCAAAATTATTGGATGCTCCTTTACAGCATGATACCTTGTTTGGTGTTAAGGCAGAAGAGGTGTTGAAGAAAATGGAGGATAAAGTGAAATCTATGCAGACAGTTAAGGATTTCTTAAAGGTACAGCCGCCCAGATTTAGCAGGAACTGGCCTTCAAAGAATTGGTCCTTTCCAGTGTCAGACAGACCACATAGAGGCAGATACAGACGCCCTAGAGGCAGATCCCAGCCCCCAAGGCTCATACAGGCCTAAACAGTGGGGTTCTTCTACCTCCAAAAGTGGAGAAGACAAATCACAGCCATATAGGAAACAGTCCCAATGACTTTCCTCTGCCAATACCAAGCACTTATCTTTTGGCAGCCCCCTTAGGGGGAAAACTAGCACTTTTTTCACAAAATTGGCATATAATCACCCAGGACAAATGGGTCTTGAATATAGTGTCCCAGGGCTACAGGTTCCACTTTCACACCCTGCCAAAGGCAAAAGGTATGCCAAACCTGCCACAAAATCAGTGGGCAGAGGCACAAAAGCAAGTTTCATCCCTCATGGACATGAGGGCCACTCAGCGAGTACCACAGCAAGAGCAGGGACAAGGATTTTACTCAAGACTATTCCTGGTACCCAGAAAGGACAAAGCCTGGAGACCAGTACTGGACCTGTCTATTCTAAATACTTTTCTGGACGTTCCAAAATTCAGAATGTTGACTCTGCAGCAGCTTCTGCCCATGCTGGACAAGAAGGCTTGGCTTGTAACTTCGGACCTAAAAGAGGCATACCTGCATGTCCCAATCAGACAATCTTGCAGACGATACCTCAGATTCTTAGTTGGCCCAATGCACTACCAATTTTCTGCACTGCCCTGTGGCTTATCTACTGCGCCCAGGGTCTTCACAAAATGCCTGGCACCAGTAATTGCTTTCTTCAGACAAAGGGGAATTCAAATATACCCTTACTTGGACGATTGCCTTATTCAAGCGGAGAACAAAGACATTCTACTGAAACGTCTGGCGTTTGTAAAAAGATTACTAAATTGCCTAGGGTACACGGTACACGAAAAGAAATCAAAACTACTACCCTCTCAAGAGGTAATATTCCTGGGTGCACGCTTAAATACGACTGCCCAGATGGCCTATCTCACACCAGACAAACAAAGACAACTGACTTCTTACTTCGAAATGTTGGCAACAAAGACCCAGTTATCTGCAAGAAAAATTCTGCAGGCTTTGGGCTTCATGGCATCCTGCATTCTACTAATTCCATATGCAAGTCTGCATATGAGGAAACTACAATGGTATCTAAAAAGTGTTTGGACTCAACATTCCCAAAGTCTGGAAACATTAATTACCCGCATTCCCTGCCTGCAACAGGAGTTTCGATGGTGGGCTCAGGCCTGTCTCCACAACAAGGGACAGCCATTCACTCTACCCACGGCCAGGCAGACACTAACAGATGCATTAGATTATGCCTGGGGGCCCACATGGCAGGAAAATGTATTCAGGGCGCATGGCCCGCAAGCCAAATGCATCTTCATATCAATTAAAAAGAGATGCTAGCTGTTCAGAATGCCCTGACAGCTTTCAAGGATCTACTTCATCCAGGATAACTGCTGATAAAGACGGACAATACTACAGTCATGTGGTACATAAACAAGCAGGGAGGCACACATTCCTACCCCCTCTGCAGACGAGCCCTGACTTTGTGGAACACAGCATTGGCTTATCAAGTACACCTGCAAGCACAATTCCTGCCAGGAAAGACAAATACTCTGGCAGACGAACTAAGCAGAAATCTCAAGGATCCTCACGAGTGGAAACTAGATCCACAAATATTCAGCATGATAACAAGGAAATGGGGTTGCCCAGACATAGATCTATTTGCCTCCCTTCACAACTGCCAAGTACAGAGATTCTGCACAAGGACTTATCACAAGCAAGCATGGAAAGTGGATGCCCTATCATTCAGCTGGAAAACCCTTACTGTATATGCCTTTCCTCCTCTGCCTCTCCTCCCCAAGGTACTCCTAAAGGTCAGACAAGAGAAGCCAAAAATGATACTAATTGCCCCAGACTAGCCACGCCAACACTGGTACACAATCTTAAAGAGCTTGTCTCAAGGCCCAGCCTGGACATTACCTCAAATTCCTCATTTACTGACCCAACAAAACAATCAAATCCTGCACAGCCAACTCAGAACCCTAAATCTGGCCGCATGGCGGATAATGTAATCATTCAGAACACACCTCTCTCTAAAGCAGTTATGGATGTTATTTTGGAGGCCAGGAGGCCCAGCACCAGAAAATCTTACACGGAAAAATGGAAGAGATTCTGTGCTTGGAACCAGGCAGAAGGAATTGACACGCTTGTACCAAATATTCCTCAGATTTTACAATACCTAACAGAGATGCTGGACAAAGGCCTATCCTTCTCATCAATTAAGATCCATGCCTCTGCCATTTCAGCTCATTACAATATGGACCCACCTATTTTTTCACATCCACTGCTAAGGCAGTACCTCAGAGGGGCCAAAAACATAAGACCTCCAAGGAGAGCACCAATACCTGCTTGGGACCTCAATTTTGTCTTGGAAAAGCTCACACTGCCTCCTTTTGAGCCAGCCAATACAGCTGAGATGAAATTCTTATCATGGAAAACAGCTCTGCTCCTAGCTATGACTTCACCAAGAAGAGTCTGAGTTACAGGCACTAATGGCTGTGGAACCGTTTACAATTTTCTATCCGGACAGGGTTTGTCTGAGGACAAACCCAACATTTATGCCTAAGGTAGTGTCCAGTGTGGCTCTTAACCAAACCAATAATTTGCCTACCTTTTATCCAAACCCACAGAATAAGGGGAGAGACTTCTGCATTCTTTGGACATACACAGACAGCTATGCTTCTACTTGGATAAAACCAAAGCTTTCAGAAAGACTGAGCAACTCTTAGTGGCATATGCTGCAGGATAGCAAGGCAAAGCTATCTCAAAGCAGACTATTTCAAAATGGATAGGCCACTGCATTCGTTTCTGCTATTCACAACATGTCAAATCAGTGCCTAAGGGCATTAGGCCACATTCAACCAGAGCAGCAGCCACTTCAGCAGCCTTTCTCAGAGTACCAACCAAGGACATTTTGGAGGCTGCAACTTGGACTTCAGTGCACACTTTTACAAAGCACTACCACTTACCTCTAAATCCAGAGCAGGCTTCGCCACTGCAGTTCTGCAGGGCCTCATAGCCACTCCTAATTCTATCTAGGCCCAGCCACCCAACCTCAGCTTTGTGATTCAACCCAAGTGTAATGACTGCAACAGTGAAACACGATGAACATAGCATAGTTGTGTACCTACCATAAGTGTAGATGTTAGAGTGTATTCACTGTTGCAGTCCAGGTTACCCTCCCACCACCGAAGAAACAAACAAACGTAGGCAGAAGACAATTTAATATATCACAGCAAAGCTTTCGGGTGAAACCCTTCTTCAATACTAACAATCATTAAAACAAAAGCAGCTTGCTTTAAATAGGAGCAAAAAACAGTCACATGATAGCAGCCAAAATCACATGACTGACACAATATAATATAACATATATACAAAATGCAAAAATATTTAAAATATTTAAAACAGCTTAACACGCTGAATTTTACTTAAAACAGGCTTTAGGCTAACAGTAGAATTTAATCCAGGTGAAGAATCCGCTGCTAGTCTTAAAATCCATTCATATTCCTTAATATCTAAAACATTATTAATATCACCACCCCACTATGAGGTTTAACCAAATCTAGGCATCTAAATTTAAAGCAATGCGTATTCCCATGTGTTTTAATATGCTTGAAAAGAGCATTATTCTCAACCTCCCTTCTAACCTCTGACTTATGCTCAATTATTCTGTCTTTAAGTTTACGTGTGTTCTTGCCCACATAGAATGCTGAACAGGCATTACAAGTAGCCAAATACACCACATTTACACTGTTACAGAATGCTACTGATTTAAAGTAAAACTCTTTCAAAGTAACAGGATGAATAAATGCATAATTAGGGGTAGCAGCAATGTCTATACAACAAGAACAGCTCATACATTTAAAATTACCAATACGATCAGAGAAAAGCATTCAGCTTTAAGCCAAAATTAAAATCTTTATAACATAATAAGCTTTTAATACTTCTCATATTCCTATACGAGTAGTAAGGCTTTTCACCTAAAATTCGCCTAACCTCTGGACAGGCCATCAACACAGGCCAGTACTTGGCTATGATATATTTAACCGAACCTGTTCTACTACTAAAATTCATAACATATCTAGTTCTAACTATATTTCCAGTGTTAGATCCTGATGTAATGATCACATGATCATTCATACACGCGTCTGTCCTAAGGTAAGGTTTATATGTAGTATCCCTATTAAGTATTACCATTCTCTTCAATTCTTCCAATATATCCAAGTCATAGCCATTCTTAAACTCATTGAACATTTCATCTAACTGTATATGAAATTAACCTACTGACTTGTGAAAATTGAGCTTTAACAATTCCTTTAAAAACATGGGGTGCATGCATACTATTATAATGTAAGTATCTACTAGTATGCACATCCTCCCACCACCCCCTTACATTGCTAGCACTTATGTGTACTTCTCTATTCTATACAACCTATGTGGTGTATTTGCTTGTAGGTGAAGGTAATGTTCGTTAGTGCATGCATTTATATTTTCAAAGATTTTTAGCCTACCCTTTTGGGGGCACCTGACATCTGGGGCGAGAAAAACTGAAGAAAATGGTGTCTGCTGCATCTTTCATACCCCTGGCGCACTGACGTCAGGGAAGAGGCGACAGCAACTGACACCGGACCAAGGCTTTGGAATTCGGGCCGACTGCGGGTTGCCTGCCAGCAGGACAACCCAAGTGTAATGACTGCAACAGTGAATACACTCGAACATCTACATTTATGGTAGGTACACAACTGTACTTTCTTCTGCCTCCTCTCCAAAGGATTTTTCATTTGGTGAAACCTTACATACCTTAAGAGAGCCTTTCGACTGGGAATACCAAGACTGTCCTCAGTCCAAAAAGAGACTTAGAGAATTTCTAGAGTTGCCTCAGCACAGACCTTTAGCAATATCCCCTGTCCTGGATGTTGTGGATGATGTTTTTATGGAATCCAGTCCAACTCCTGACACTTTACTTCCTGCCCCTAGGAAACCAGATGGGTACTACAGAGTACCTGATTGTCACAAATTCCTTTTCAAGAATCCTACTGCTGACCCAGAGATCATTCCCTAGAGGCCTAAAGGTATCAAGTCTACTACAGCCAAGAATCCCACCCCTTCGGACAGGGATTCCTGAGCTTTGGACAGATGGAGTAAGAAGGTATATACCGATGTCCTTCATGGATGCATCTGCAGTCATAACAACTGGGTTGTCCTGTCGTCAGGCAGCCCTTCAGTCGACCGGATTCCAAAGTCCGGGTCCGGCTTCGGCTGATGTCGCACTTCACCCGACGTCATCTCTGTTGGTCTTCGGGTATAAAGGCATCAGCCGACGCCATTTTCCTCAGTCTTTCTTGCCGCGTGGCGCCCGAAGCAGAAGCTGTTCGCAAGTGCCGGTCGGTCGGATCCAGAGATTACTTCTACCGAATACTACCAAGACTTCTAAAGCTAAGTACCCCGTTGGGGAACCTTTCTTGCCTCAGCCGATGTCAGAAAAAGTTAATTGTTTAACCTGTGGGAAACAAATACCTCATAAAGATTTCCACTCATTGCCTGCCTTGTTTAGGCCCAGCCCACGACGTAGCAGCCTGTTCGGCCTGTGCTTCTTTCAACCGACGAACGCTTAGGCGTCGGTCGGAGTTTGCAGAACAGTTTTTCGGTTCTGATTTTGCGTACATTATGCCGTCGGATCCTCCAACTTCCCAATCTGCCAAAAAACGCAAAGATAAAGACCGACACTCGCGGTCCGCGGTTTCGGCCGAAACCACGGTTAAGCAAGCCGCGAGTGTCTCGGTTTTGGGCGAAACCGAGAAAACTGCTCAAAGTACAGCTGAATCTATCTCTACAACTGAGGCCCCTGCTACCACTCTTGAATCGGCCTCAGAAATTTTATCCACTACGGTGGTTGCCACTGATTTATCAGACACCATTCCCTTGGATGTTTCTACCCCAGCACGTGGTGCAGCTAGGCCTCCAGCAACCATGTCCATTAAGGCCTTCGCCAGGGCTAAAGCAGCCAAGACTACTAAAACAGTGCCTGTTAAACCCCCCACTACCAGGCCCTCTTCTAGTTCTCAAATGCTTACTTTGGCAGAAGATTTAATTTCATTAATCAGAGGATCTCAATCTCACCCAGACAGGGCCTCTCAGCCCCCAGAGAAGAGACCTAGGGCAGAGCCCCCTGAGCCAGTGTCCTCTGATGATTCTGCTGATGAATCAGACATAACTGACCAGCCAGAGGCTCCTTTCTCCAATTTTGAAGATTCTGATGCTGAAGATTCCATTCCAGCTGCTTCCCCACCAGAAGAATTCTCCTTTGGGGAAACCTTACATGCCATGCGAGAGCAGTTCCAATGGCAGCAACAGGATTTTCAGACTCCAGAAAAAGACTTAGGACCTTTCTGCACCTTCCACAGCACAGGCCCTTAGCTATACCTCCTGTTCTCTGTGGTGGATGATGCTTTCAATGATGTCTGCTCCGCTCCAGATTCTTTACCCCCAGCCCCTGCCAAACCAGACAGATTTTACAGGGTGCCAGATACTCATCACCACCTTTACAAGGCCCCACTTGCAGCCCCTGTAACTTTATCCCAGGGTCCCAAGGCAGTAGCAGCGACCACAGCTAAAACCCTATTCCTTCTGAAAGGGAAGCAAGGTCATTAGACAGATGGGGTAAAAAGGTCTACACTTCAGCTACTCTCTCAGCTAGAGCTTTAAACTGTCAGTTTCACATGATACAATACCAAGAGTTTATGCTTGATCAATTAACTAAAAAGCTAACCACTGATGAATCTCTTGATAAGAAATATGTATTAGAAATGGTAAATAACATACAACAGGTTAGTAACCATTCCTTAAAATGTGGCTATGATGCACTGGAGGCTTCATTTAGATCAACCATGACTGGCACAGTGATAAGAAGGCATGCATGGCTAAAAGAGCAAGCTTTACCGGATCATGTTAAAGCTAAGTTGCTAGATGCTCCTATGGATAAGACAAGTTTGTTTGGTACACCTGCCCAGCAGGTTATGAAGAAAATGGAAGAAAAGGCAAAATCTGTCCAAACGGTTAAAGATTTCTTGCAGGTACAACCCCCAAGGTTTAGCAGGAACTGGCCTGCCAAAAATTGGTCCTTTCCTGACTCCACAAGATCTCAAAGGGGCAGGAACAGACGTTCCAGAGGCAGAAACCAATCTAGAGGAGGTGCCTACAGAGGGCGACAGTGGCAAGGTAACAACAGAGGCACAGACACAACCTCTGCCACTACATCAACACAACCACAGTGACTTAACCCTAAATCCGCCTACCAGGGAACAAATAGCAGCTCCTTTAGGCGGAAAGTTAACCTTATTTTCAAAGAACTGGCACTACATAACAAAAGACAAGTGGATTCTACAAACCATAGATCAAGGCTACCGGTTCCACTTCCACACTTTACCAGTCACAAGAGGAATGCCAAATCTACCTCCAAATCAAAAAACAGAGGCTCTACAACAGATAATGGAGTTAGCAAACATGAGAGCTGTGGAAAGAGTGCCAACAGCAGAGCAAGGAAAGGGGTTCTACTCCAGACTATTCCTAGTTCCAAGAAAGGAAAAAAGTTGGAGACCAATTCTCGACCTGTCCACCTTAAATACATACATCATTGTCCCAAAATTCAAAATGCTGACCTTACAGCAACTTCTTCCCATGCTGGGCAAGGAGTGTTGGCTGGTAACTCTAGATCTCAAGGAGGCATACCTGCACGTCCCCATTCGACCAATCTGCAGAAGATACCTCAGATTTCTTGCAGGATCAGAGCACTATCAATTCTCAGCATTGCCCTTTGGCTTATCTACTGCGCCCAGAGTATTCACAAAATGCCTGGCATCAGTAATCGCCCATTGCAGACTACAGGGGATTCAAATTTACCCATACCTGGACGACTGCTTACTACAAGGGGACAACAAAAGCAAGCTGACAACAGATTTACAAAGGGTCATTTACTTGCTACAAGCACTGGGATACACAGTCAATTTACAAAAGTCAAGGCTGATACCATCCCAAACAAGGACCTTCTTGGGCGTGGAATTGGACACAGTAAAACAAATGGCATTCCTAACTACAGAAAAACAAAAAGAACTCCCTCTTTACTTCTTGGCACTAACAAAACTGAACAAGATAACAGCAAGGAAAGTACTCCAGGCCTTGGGCTTCATGGCATCATGCATAATCTTGGTCCCATTTGCCAGACTACATATGAGAAAACTACAGTGGTACCTAAAGAATTTATGGTCCCAACACAGACACAGCCTGGAAACAGAAATCCCACTAATTCCATGCTTAAAACAGGAGTTCCTATGGTGGGCTCAGGCATGCCAGTCAAACCCAGGCCTACCCTTTCGCAGATGTCAAGCAAGCCAGACCATCACAACAGACGCTTCAGACCTAGGATGGGGGGCCCACATGCTGGACAAATGCGTGCAAGGACTCTGGACACAGGATCAACTTCACCTGCACATCAACATAAAAGAAATGCTGGCAGTAAAACTGGCAATCCAAAAGTTCAAACCATTTCTCAAAGAGGGCCAGTTGATAAGGACAGACAACACCACAGTCATGTGGTACATCAACAAACAGGGAGGCACTCATTCATACCCCCTATGCAGAATGACCTTGGAGCTGTGGACCCTGGCACTCAGCTACAACATCCAGTTACAGGCAATATTTGTACCGGGAAAAGAAAATACTCTAGCAGACATACTAAACAGAACCACTTCGGATGCCCACGAATGGAAGCTGCACCCGGACATCTTCAAGACCATCTCAAAGAAATGGGGAATGCCTCAGATAGATCTATTTGCATCACCTCTCAATCACCAGCTCAAAAAATTCTGCACAAGGACATTCCACCCACTAGCATGGAAAGTGGATTCGCTCTCCTTCAGCTGGAAAGGCCTAACAGCATATGCATTCCCACCTCTTCCCTTGATACACAAAGTACTACTAAAAATCAAGGAAGAACGTCCAAGGATAATCCTGATAGCTCCAAACTGGCCAAGACAACACTGGTACCCACTACTGAGGAGTATGTCTCGGAACAATATGTGGCCAATTCCCCTGATGCCTTTGATGTTAACTCAGAACAACTACAGCATCATGCATCCAAACCTAAAAACGTTGCAACTGACTGCATGGAACATCACATAGCAGCAGCTAACACAGAGCTTTCCCAAAGAGTTAAAGACATTATTCTTGAAGCACGCAGACCTTCAACAAGAAGGAACTATGCTGGAAAATGGAAAAGGTTTGTCATTTGGAGTACTGAAAAAGGAAAAGATGTGTCAAACATAGATATGCCTAACATTCTGGAGTACCTGGCGAACTTCTTCATTCAGGCCTGTCCTACTCCTCCATCAAGATACATGCATCAGCTATTTCAGCAGAATACAGCTTTGATCCACCTGTTTTTCGCACCCTTTGCTCAGGCAGTTTCTCAGAGGAATCAAGAATGTAAAACCTCCAAGGAAGCCACCATTACCAGCTTGGGACTTAAACTTTGTGCTAGAAAAGTTGACACTATCACCCTTTGAACCAGCAGCAACAGCAGACCTACAACACCTGTCATGGAAAACTGCTTTCCTACTGGCAATTACTTCAGCAAGGAGGGTTTCAGAACTACAGGCCTTAATGGCGGTGCAACCCTTCCTAATCTTCCACCAAGATAGTGTCCATGAGGACTAATCCTACATTTATGCCTAAGGTGGTATCCAGAGTGTCTTTAAACCAGGCAGTCCACCTACCTACCTTCTTTCCCAACCCACAAAACAGAGGGGAAAGAATACTGCATACCTTGGATGTACATAGACAGCTACGCTACTACTTGGACAGAACAAAAAATAGCAGAAAGACTGACCAACTTTTCGTAGCTTATGCAACAGGAAGGGAAGGAAAAGCTATTTCCAAACAGACAATCTCCAAATGGATAGGAAATTGCATACGATTCTGTTACTCCTTCCATGGAAAACCAATTCCACAGAACATAAGACCTCATTCTACAAGGGCAACAGCCACTACCACAGCCTTCTTACGAGGAGTGGCAACCAAAGACATTATTGAGGCGACTACTTGGACCTCCGTGCATACATTTGCCAAGCATTACAATTTGCCTCTATATTCCAGATCCCGAGCAGGGTTTGCCACTGCTGTACTGCAAGGGATCCTAAACACACCATAATTTACCTTTATCCTCCTCCCTAGTTGGCTATGGTATTCTACCCAGTTGTTATGACTGCAGATGCATCCATGAAGGACATAGTACAGTTTTGTACCTACCATAAATGTAGATGTCCGAACTGGATAGCATCTGCAGTCAGGATTACCCTCCCTCCTTCCCCTCTGTGGTACTCCTAGGGTGTTTACCCTCCTAATAGCTAGCTGGTGGGGGGGAGTCTTTTATGGTGTATTTGTTTGTATATATGTACATACATGCTTATGTTTGTGTTTACCTCTATCTTTTTGGAAACATTGGCATCTATCCAAAATTTTAGCCTTCAAGAGGGCTACTGGCATCTGGGGCAAGAAACACTGAGGAAAATGGCGTCGGCTGATGCCTTTATACCCGAAGACCAACAGAGATGACGTCGGGTGAAGTGCGACATCAGCCGAAGCCGGACCCGGACTTTGGAATCCGGCCGACTGAAGGGCTGCCTGACGACAGGACAACCCAGTTGTTATGACTGCAGATGCTATCCAGTTCGGACATCTACATTTATGGTAGGTACAAAACTGTACTTTGCAACTCTTGCTATTAGGGCATTGAATTATCAGTTTCACATGCTGAAGTACCAGCAACATAGTATGGAACTTATTAAATAAAAAACTGACAACCTTTTCAGATTGTGCAGAGAATAAAGAATTGCAGGAGCTTATGCACTCTGCAAGCCAAGTCAGCAAGCATATTTGCAGTGTGGCTTTGACGCCCTAGAAGCATCTTGCCAGGCAGCAGTCACTGGCTCTGTACTGAGAAGACATGCTTGGCTGAAGGAGCAGACCTTGCCAGACCATGTTAAATCAAAGTTACTAGATGCTCCTTTGAATAAGGATGGTTTGTTTGGCACCAAAGCAGAAGAGGTTCTTAAAACGATAGAAGAAAAAGCTAAGTCTATGCAGACTGTCAAGGATGTTTTGCAAGTGCAACCCCCTAGATTCAATAGGCATTGCCCTTCCAAACACTGGTCCTTTCCAGCCTCCTCCAGGCCTTTTCAAACCACACCCGGGGGAAACAGACCACCCAGACTACAGTCTCAGGGTATGCAGAGATCTAAGCAATGGAGTGCCCCCACCCCTAAAGCAGGGAGTGGTAAGCTTCCTCCTTATGGAAAAAGTTCACAGTGACTTATTTACTCCACTTCCCAGCCCTGCCCAATTGCTTGTGCCCCTAGGAGGAACACTTGCCCTTCATGCAAAAAACTGGATGACCATCACTCAGGACCGTTGGGTCCTCAACACTTTATCCCAGGGGTACAAATTCTATGTCCATTCACTGCCAACCCCAAGAGGGTTCCCAGGTCTTACTCCAAGCCAGTGGGCAGAGGCTCAAAACCAAGTACTTTCCCTGCTCAATATCAGAGCTATTCAGTCAGTTCCTGTAGAACAGAGGGGTCAAGGATTCTCCTCCAGACTCTTCCTGGTCCCCAGGAAAGAGGGCTCTTGGCACCCAGTCCTGGATCTTTCAATTCTCTACACCTTCCTGGTGGTACCAAAATTCAAAATGCTTACCCTGCAGCTACTTCTTCCCTTGCTAGCCAAGGTTGCCTGGTTAGTCACCCTAGACTAAAAAGAAGCCTATCTACACATCCCCATAAGGGAGTCATGCAGGAAGTAGCTACATTTCAGGGCAGGATCTATGCATTATCAGTTCTCTGCACTTCCCTTTGGCTTATCTACTGCGCCCACAGTATTCACAGAATGCCTGACTCCAGCCATTGCTTACTGCAGGCAGAGAAATATCCAAATTTACCTGTACTTGGACGACTGCCTGATTCAGGCAGAAATTGCTGCTGCACCATCTGACATTTGTGAAAAACCTTCTCACTTCTGTGGGGTACACCATCAACGAAAAGAAATCAAAACTGATACCCAGTCAAAAGATTGTATTCCTGAGAGTAAGCTTGGACACAACCTCCCAGATGGCATTCCTCACTTCAGAAAAACAAGTCTGACAGACTATTTAAAAAAAAATGGCCACCAGAACCCAGCTATCTGCAAGAAAAATACTGCAAGCCCTAGAGTTCATGGCCTCATGTCTACTGCTAATTCCATATGCAAAGCTGCATATGAGGAAACTTCAATGGTACTTAAAATGTCTTTGGTGCCAACATTCTCAGGACCTGGAAACCATACCCTGTCTTAAGGACAGAGTTCCTTTGGTGGGCAGAAACATGAAACCACAACAAGGGATTGCCTTTTACTGAACCCCACGCTGCCCAGACCCTAACCACAGACACATCTGACTATGCCTGGGGGGCACACATGGATGGCAGATGTATTCAGGGCCACTGGAGCCCAAGTCAAATTCATCTGCACATCAACCAAAAAGAGATGCTAGCTGTACAGAATGCAATGACAGTTTTCAGATCCCTACTCTTCCCCGCACAACTGCTAATAAAAACAGATGACAACACAGTTGATGTGGTACATCAACAAGCCGGGGGGCATTCCTACCCACTCTGCAGGTTAGCCATGGCCCTGTGGAACACAGCCTTGGACATTCAAGTCCATCTGCAAGCTCAGCTCCTACCAGGCAAACAAAACTCACTGGCAGATGACTTAAGCAGAAATTTCCTAGACCCCCACAAGTGGCAATTGGAGCCCAGCACCTTCAACCTTCTGATTCAGAGATGGGGACCCCAGAGGTGGATCTCTTTGCCTCCATCTACAACCACCAGCTCAACAAATTCTGCACCAGGACTCCTCACAACAGGGCCTGGAAAGTGGATGCCCTATCTTTTCAATGGGTGAATCTCTCAATCTATGCCTTTCCCCCTCTGCCCTTTCTCTCAAGAGTATTACTCAAGATAAAACAAGACAGACCAAGGACAATTCTGATTGCCCTGGACTGGCAACGTCAGCACTCGTACCCACTCCTGCACAGCCTGACACCGGTGCCACCCTGGTACCTATGCCAGAAACCAGCCTTTCTCTCTCAGCAGGAGGGACAGATTTTGCACCCACAACTGCAAACCCTAAATCTTGCAGCCTGGCTTATTCCTTGAATTCTCCCCCAGCAACCCTAAGCAAGCAGGTGCTGGTTGTCATTCTCGATGCCAGAAGACCCAGTGCAAGAAAATCCTATGCTGATAAGTGGAAAAGGTTCTGCTCATGGATTCAATCTAAAGGAGAGGACACAACACTGCCCTCCCTGCCTCTAATCCTGGATTACTTAGCAGATCTACTCCACCAGGGCCTGACCTTCTCCTCCATTAAGATACATGCCTCAGCCATTTCTGCTCATTACAACACTGAGCCACCTCTCTTCTCACGACCTCTTATCAAACAGTTCCTGAGAGGGGCTAACAATTTAAGGCCACCAAAGAGAGCACCCACCCCTGCCTGGGACCTTAACTTTGTACTGGAAAAGCTCACGCTTCTCCCCTTTGAACCTGCTGCATCAGCAGAGTTAAAATTCCTCTCTTGGAAAACAGCCTTGCTTCTAGCCCATCACTTCAGCTAGAAGAGTGTCTGAGCTACATGCACTGATGGCTGTGGAGCCCATCATTATTTTCCATGCTGACAGGGTTTCCGTTGGGACTAACCCTTCTTTTATGCCTAAACTGGTGTCCAGTGTGGCTCTCAACCAATCCATCCATTTGCCAACATTCTTTCCTAATCCTCAAAATAAAGGGGAAAGGATCCTGTACTCCTTGGACGTGCACAGACAGCTCATATTCTACATTGATAGGACTAAGCCCTTCAGAAAATCTGACCAGTTACCTAGTCAGCTTTGCAACTGGAGCAGAGGGCAAGGCCATTTCAAAACAAACTATTTCCAAATGGATAGCACAATGTATCCATTTCTGCTACAAGCACCATGGGAAACCACCCCCTCTGGGTCAGAACACATTCCATGAGGGCAACATCTACCTCCACAGCATTTCTCAGGGGAGTCCCTACCACAGACATTTTGGAAGCTGCTACCTGGAGTTCTGTACACACCTTCGCCTATCTTTTCCATATCCAGGGCAGGTTTTGCTACAGCAGTCCTGCAAGGCATACTAGCCAGCCCTAACTCTTCTTGACTGCCTCCACCCTTCTTCAGCTTTGGGAATCTACCCAAATGCGATGACTGCAACAGTGAAACACGAAGAAAGTACAGTTGTGTACCTACCATAAATGTAGATGTTCAAGTGTATTCACTGTTTCAGTCATTACACTTGGGTTATCCTGCTGGCAGGCTACCCGCAGTCGGCCTGAATTCCAAAGTCCTGGTCTGGCGTCGGTTGCTGTCGCCTCTTCCCTGACGTCAGTGCGCCAGGGGTATAAAAGATGCAGCCAACACCATTTTCTTCAGTTTTTCTTGCCCCAGATGTCAGGTGCCCCCAAAAGGGTAGGCTAAAAATTTGCAAATAAAAAAGCATGCACTAACATGAACATTACCTTCCTCTACAAGCAAATACACCACATAGGCTCTATAGAATAGAGAAGAACAGATAATTCCCAGCAATAAAAGGGGGATGGTGGAAGGGTAACCTGGACTGCAGCAGTGAATACACTTGAACATCTATATTCATGGTAGCTACGCAACTGTACTATGTTCATCGTGTTTCACTGTTGCAGTCATTACACTTGGGTTGAATCCCAAAGCTGAGGTTGGGTGGCTGGGTCTAAATAGAATTAGGAGTGGCGATGAGGCCCTGCAGAACTGCAGTGGCAAAGCCTGCTCTGGATTTAGAGTAAATAGGTAAGTGATAGTGCTTGGTAAAGGTGTGCACTGAACTCCAAGTTGCAGCCTCCAAAATTTCCTTGGTTGGTACTCCTCTGAGAAAGGCTGCTGATGTGGCTGCTGCCCTGGTAGAATGTGGCCTAATATTCTTAGGCACTGATTTGCCATGCTGTGCATAGCAGAAATGAATGCAGTGTCCTATCCATTTTGAAATAATCTTCTTTGAAATGGCCTTTCCTTGTGATCCTGCAGCGTATGCTACAAAAAGTTGCTCAGTTTTCCTGAAAGCTTTTGTTTTGTCCAAGTAGAAGTGTAGCGGTCTGTGCATGTCCAAAGAGTGCAGAAGTCTTTCCAATTTATTGTGGGTATTTGGATAAAAGGTTGGTAAATGAATGGTTGGTTTAAGAACCACACTGGATACTACCTTTGGCATAAATGTTGGGTTTGTCCTTAGAGAAATCCTGTCCGCATGAAAAACGATAAAAGGTTCCACTGCCATTAATGCCTGTAACTCCGAGACTCTTCTTGCTGAAGTTATTGCTAGGAGCAGAGCAGTTTTCCATAAGAATTTTATCTCAGCTGTATTGGCTGGCTCAAAAGGAGGTAGTGTGAGCTTTTCCAAGACAAAGTTGAGGTCTCATGTTGGTATAGGTGCTCCCCTTGGGGGTCTTATGTTTTTTGCCCCTCTGAGGTGTACAGTCTTAGTAGTGGATGAGAGAAAATAGGAGGTTCCGTATTGTAATGAGCTGAAATGGCAGAGGCATGGATCTTAATTGATGAGAAGGATAGGCCTTTGTCCAGCATCTCAGTTGGGTATTGTAAAATCTGAAGAATATTTGGAACAAGCGGTTCAAGTCCTTGTGCCTGGTTCCAAGCACAGAATCTCTTCCATTTTTCTGCATAAGATTTCCTGGTGCTGGGCCTCCTGGCTTCCAGAATGACATCCATAACAGCTTTAGAGAGAGGTGTGTTCTGAGTGGCTATATTATTCGCCATGCAGCCAGATTTAAGGTTTTGAGTTGGCTGTGCAGGATCTGATTGTTTTGTTGGGTCAGTAGATGAGGAATTTGAGGTAAAGTCCAGGCTGGCCCTTGAGACAAGCTCTTTAGGATTGGGTACCAGTGCTGGTGTGGCCAGTCTGGGGCAGTCAGAATCATTTTTGGCTTCTCTTGTCTGACTTTTAGGAGTACCTTGGAGAGTAGAGGCAGTGGTGGATAGGCATAAACTGTAAGGGTTTTCCAGGTGAAGAGCATCCACCTTCCATGCTTGAGAGTGATAAGTCCTTTTGCAGAATCTCTGTAGTTGGCAGTTGAGGGGGAGGCAAATAGATCTATGTCTGGGCATCCCCATTTCTTTATCATGCTGAAGACTTGTGGTTCTAGTTTCCACTCGTGAGGGTCCATGAGGTTTCTGCTTAGAGTGCCAGAGTATTTTTCTTTCCTGGCAGGAATTGTGCCTGCAGATGTACTTGATAGGCCAGTGCTGTGTTCCACAAAGTCATGGCTTGCCTGCAGAGGGGACAGGAATGTGTGCCCTCTTGTTTGTTTATGTACCACATGACTGTAGTATTGTCTGCCTTTAGTAATAGTTGTCCTGGATGTAGTAGGTCCTTGAAGGCTGTCAGGGCATTCTGTACAGCTAGCATCTCTTTTTGATTGATATGAAGATGCATTTGGTCCGTGGGCCACGTGCCCTGTATACATTTTCCCGCCATGTGTGCTCACCAGGCATAATCCGATGCATCTGTTGTTAGTGTCTGCCTGGCTGTGGGTAAAGTGAAAGTCTGTCCCTTGCTGTGGTGACAGGCCAGTGCCCACCATCGAAACTCTTGTTGCAAGCAGGGAATGAGAGTAATTATTGTTTCCAGGCTGTGGCAATGTTGAGTCCAAACACTTTTTAGATACCATTGTAGCTTCCTCATATGCAGTCTTGCATATGAAATTAGCAGGATGCCATGAAGCCCAAAGTCTGCAGAATTTTTCTTGCAGGTAGCTGGGTCTTTGTTGCCATCATTTGAAAGTAATGAGTCAGTTGCCTTTGTTTGTCTGGTGTGAGATAAGCCATCTGGGCAGTTGTATTTAAGCTTGCACCCAGGAATATTATCTCTTGAGAGGGCACTAGTTTTGATTTCTTTTTGTTTACTGTGTACCCCAAGCAAATTAGTAATCTTTTTACAAACGCCAGATGCTTTAGTAGAATGTCCTTGCTCTCTGCTTGAATAAGGCAGTCGTCCAAGTAGGGATATATTTGAATTCCTTTTTGTCTGCAAAATGCAATTACTGGTGCCAGGCATTTTGTGAAGACCCTGGGCGCAGTAGATAAGCCAAAGGGCAGTGCAGAGAATTGGTAATGCATTGAGCCAGCTATGAATCTGAGGTATCTTCTGCAAGATTGTCTGACTGGGATATGCAGGTAGGCCTCTTTGAGGTCCAAAGTAACTAGTCAAGCCTTCTTGCCCAGCATGGGTAGAAGTTGCTGCAGTGTCAACATTTTGAATTTTGGAATGTCCAGGAAGGTATTTGGAGTAGATAGGTCCAGTATTGGTCTCCAAGATTTGTCCTTTCTGTTTACCAAGAAAAGTCTTGAGTAAAATCCTTGTCCCTGCTCTTGCTGTGGTACTTTTTGAATAGCCCTCATGTCCATGAGAGCAGAAATGTGTTTGTGCCTCTGCACATTGATTGTGTGGCAGGTCTGGCATACCTTTTGGCCTTGGTAGGTTGTGAAAGTGGAACCTGTAACCCTGGGAAACAATATTCAGTACCCATTTGTCTTGGGTAATTTTGTGCCAATTTTGTGAGAAAAGTACAAGTTTTCCCCCTAAGGGTGCCTGCAAAAGGTAAGTGCTTGGCATTGGTAGAGGGAAGTCATTGGGACTGTTTCCTATAGGGTTGTGATTTGTCTTCTCCGCCTTTGGGGGCAGAAGCACCCCATTGCTTAGTTCTGTATGTGCCTTGTGACTGAGGTCTGCCTCTTGGGCGTCTGTATCTGCCTCTTTGTGGCTTGTCTGACACTGGAAAGGACCAATTTTTTGAAGGCCAGTTCCTGCTAAATCTGGGTGGCTGAACCTGTAAGAAATCCTTTACTGTCTGCATTGATTTAGCTTTATCCTCCATTTTCTTTAACACCTCTTCTGCCTTAACACCAAACAAAGTATCATGCTGTAATGGAGCATCCAACAATTTTGCTTTAACATGATCAGGTAAACTTTGTTCCTTTAACCAAGCATGCCTTCGAATGACAGAACCTGTAACTGCGGCTGTGCAAGAAGCCTCTAATGAATCAAAACCACATTGCAAAGTATGCTTTCCCCCTTGTTCAGCTGCATGCAATAAATCCTGCATTTCCTTATTTTCGGGACATTCTGAGCTTGTAAGGATTTTCTGTTTGAGCAAAGACATTACATATTGTTGGTATTTAAGCATGTGAAACTGACAGTTTAAAGCCCTTACAGCTAAAGTAGCAGAAGTGCAGACTTTTTCCCCCATCTGTCCAGTGCTCTAGAATCCCTATCAGAGGGAACAGGATTTTTTGCAGTGGAAGCCTTGACCCCTTTGGGACCCTAAGAAATTGTTTCTGGGTCAGCAGCAGGGTTTTTATAAAGAAATGTATGTGAATCTGGGACCCTGTAGTACCTATCTGGTTTAACGGGTGCAGGGGGTAAAGAATCAGGAGACAAACTGGATTCAGAAAAAAACATCAACAATATCTAGTACAGGGGAATAGCAAGGGGCCTGTGCTGAGGCAGTAAAAGAAAATCTCTGAGCCTTTTCTTGGATTCAGAATAATCCTGGCTCTCCCAATGGAAATGCTCCCTCATGGTGTGCAGGGTTTCCCCAAAAGAGTAATCCTCAGGAGGAGAGGCTGAAGGGATAGATTCTTCAGCATCAGAATCCTCATAGGGAGGAAGAGAAATATCCCTGTTCTGAAGAGGAATCAGAAGTAATAGAAACGTGGTCAGAAGAATCATAGTCAGTATCTTGCCTAGGCCTTTTATCAGGAGGGGGATGGGAACCCCTGATCAGAGTAATTAGGTCCTCGGCCATTTTAAGCATCTGTTTCTTTGGCATGGATGACTGTCCAGGTGAATGCTGTACTTGTTTATTTGTCTTTATAGGTGTTTTAGACTTAGTCTTGGCTGTTGAAGTAGTCCTGAATAGTAAGCTGTGTAGGTCTGAAAACACCCTCGGAAGCCGATGCCTGCTCAGCGGCTCCGGACCCATCTGAGGGAATAGTCTCCGTAGGCCCAATACCTTGAGTTTCCAGAGGCCTAGTTGTCTCCACGTGGTAGTCGGAGGCAGCCTGTGTCTCTGAGGTAGCGGGTGTCAGGGGCTGCGAAAGCGCCTCACTGAGAACCGGCGACCGGCCTAGAAGAGGCTTCGTCATCTGTTTTGGACCTCGGATGCCTGTCCTTTTCTTTGTCCTTGCGCTTTTTATGAATTCCGGTCGTCGGTTGTTCCGACGGCATTATATAATTAAATCTTCGACCAAAGTAATGTAAAGCAAAATCGAACAGACGCTTAATAGTGCGTTGGTTGACTGTAGTGCAAAACCGACAACTAGCAACATTGTGGTCAGGGCCTAGACAAGGAATACAGTAAGAGTGAAAATCCTTATGAGGTATTTGCTTCCCACAAGAAATACAATTGTTAACTTTTACTGACATCGGTCTGGAGCAAGAAAGTTTCCCCACTGGGTACTTAACTTTATCGAAGACTTTGGTTCTGAAATTCAATTTTGAAAATCACAGGAGTTGGCTGACCGGCACTTGCGAACTGCTTTTGTTTCGGGCACCGTGCGGCAAGAAAGACTGAAGAAAATGGCGTCTGCTGCATCTTTTATACCCCTGGAGCACTGACGTCAGGGAAGAGGTGACAGCAACCGACGCCGTACCAGGACTTTGGAATTCAGGCCGACTGCGGGTAGCCTGCCAGCAGGATAACCCAAGTGTAATGACTGCAACAGTGAAACACGATGAACATCATAGTACAGTTGTGTACACTTACCATAAATGTAGATGTTAGAGTGTATTCACTGTTGCAGTCCTGGTTTCCCTCCCTTCAGCCCCCTGTTTTTTCTCTCTCTCTTCTCTATGGCTCTTACTCACCCCTTCTGGGATATTGGCATTGGTGTTTACTTTTTACTGTTGGTGTTTTCCCCACCATAACTTAGCTCCTTCTTTGGGGGGCTCGACATATGAGGCAAGAAAAACTGATGTAATGTCAGCTGCCTGTTTTTATACCCCTGACGACCTGACGTCAGTCCTGGAGCGACAGCATTTGATGCAGAAATTCTAAGTTTCTGGTATTCGGGCCGAGTGAGGGCTATCTGCAGGCAGATAACCCAAGTCTGATGACTGCAACAGTGATTACACTCAAACATCTACATTTATGGTAAGTGTACACAACTGTACTTTTTCCATGTCTCTGCTCCAGGGGTTCTGATTCACACTCAGCCTCACCAAATCTTCCCTCTCCCCAGCACATGACAAATTCTTCCTGGGATGCAGCATATGGACAGACCTGATGAAGGCTTTCCTTCCTCAGGACAAGGTAATTTCCCTGATCAGCCACTTCGACCTCCTCCCAGGTTAGCCACTTGTCAACCAGGCATTTCATGTGCCTACTGAGTCTTATGGCAGCCACAGTACCTATGCTGCCACTAGCCAGGATGCACATGAGAAAGTTGCAGTGGTATCTAAAGAATGTGTGGTCCCAACGCAGCCACCCTCTAGACTTCCAAATACACTTCCTGCCTTGCTTGAAAACAGAATTGAAGTGGTGGATTCCACAGATACAACTGAACCCAGGCCTTGCCCCTCCAACCCATTACACCAACTCAATACATGCACACGGACGCTTCAGATCAGGGCTGGGGAGCTACCATGAATGGACTCAAAGTGCAAGCCCTCTGGCAACCACCCCTCCTGAAAAAAACGCATCAGTGTAAGGGAGATGACTGCAGTTCAGCTAGCCCTATAGGCCTTTCTCCCTCTCTTGCAACCAGGCCCCCCTAAAAATCTTCACAGACGCCACTCATGGTACATCAACAAACAAGGGGGGACCAGGTCTTACCTCCTCTGCAGGCTAGTTATGTAACTTTGGGAATTAGCCTCTCAGAACAGCACATCTCTACAGGCAGTCTATATCCCATCCCAGGACAACCACCAAGCAGATTCCCTCAGCAGATCTTTCTCTCTGCTTCACGAGTCAAATGTTGCACAGAGAACTATTCCTAGACATTGTCCACCAATGAATCACACCACAAATAGATTTATTTGCCTCCCACTATAACAGACAGTTGAAAACCTTTTGTACCAAGGATCCCTCCCCACTAGCTTGGAGAGTGACCACCTTCACCATCTCATGGAAGGGACCGTTTCTGTATGCCTTCTCTCTCATTCAGAAAGTCGTCCTGAAAATCAGGAAGGACATGCCAAAACTCTTGTTGGTGAATCTGTTAGCCAAGGCAGCATTGGTTCCCCCTTCTTCCATCCCTTACCAAGGGCAATCACCACAGATGTCCTTCAAGGATGCATCTGCAGTCCTTACAAATGGGTTGTCCTGTTGTCAGGCAGCCCTTCGGTCGGCCGGATTCCAAAGTCTGGGTCTGGCCTCGGCTGGTGTCGCACTTCACCCGACGTCATAGCGGCAGTTCTTCGGGTATAAAGGCATCAGCCGATGCCATTTTCCTCAGTCTTTCTTGCCGCGTGGCGCCCGAAGCAGAAGCTGTTCGCAAGTGCCGGTCGGTCAGAACCAGAGATTACTACTACAAGTACCAAAGACTTCTAAAAAGCTAAGTACCCCGTTGGGGACTCTTTCTTGCCTCAGCCGATGTCAGAAAAAGTGAATAACTGTTTAACTTGTGGGAAACAAATACCTCATAAAGATTTCCACTCTTACTGCTTACCTTGTTTAGGCCCAGACCACGATGTAGCAGCTTGTCTAGCCTGTGCTTCTTTCAACCGACTGACTCTTAGACGTCGGTCGGAATTTGCTGAAGAGTTTTTCGGCTCCGATTTTGCTTACATTATGCCGTCGGATACTCCGACTATGCAAATTTCTAAAAAACGCAAGGAAAAGGACTGACACTCACGGTCCGCGGTTTCGGCCGAAACCGCGGTTAAGCCAACCGCGAGTGTCTCGGTTTCGGCTGAAACCGATTCCACGGTTCTTCCTTCGGCCGAAAGCTTACCACTTACCGAGGCCTCTTCCAGCCTGGCTGAATCTGCTACTGAAATCCCACCTGCTCTTGCAGGTTCGCAGGATTTATCTGATACTATCCCTTTGGATATTTCTACCCCTGCACGTGGAGCTGCTAGGCCTCCTGCATCCATGTCTATTAAGGCCTTTGCCAGGGCTAAAGCAGCAAAAACTACCAAATCTGTGCCTGCCAAGACCCCCTCTCACAGGCCTAGTTCCAGTTCACAAATGCTTAGTCTAGCAGAGGATCTCATTTCTTTGATCCGGGGATCCCAACCACATCCAGACAGGGCCTCTCACCCACCTCCAGAGAAGAGGACTAGAGTAGAGCCCCCTGAGCCAGTTTCGTCAGATGGCTCCTCTGATGAGTCAGATAATTCAAACCCTCCAGAGGGCCCCTTTTCTCCTTATGAGGACTCTGATGCAGAAGACTCCATTCCTTCTGCCTCTCCGCCTGAGGAATTTTCTTTTGGGGAAACCTTGCATGCTATGAGGGAACAATTTCAATGGCAGCGCCAGGATTTTTCAGACTCTAGGAAAAGGCTTAGAACCTTTTTGCATTTGCCACAGCATAGGCCTTTAGCCATTCCTCCAGTACTTACTGTTGTGGATGATGCTTTTAATGATGCTTGTACTGCTCCTGATTCTCTTCCTCCGGCCGCTGCTAAGCCCGATAGGTACTACAGGGTTCCGGACACACATTATCATTTGTATAAGGCCCCTTTTGCAGATCCCGAAACTATCTCCCAGGGACCCAAGGCTGTAGCAGCTTCTTCTACCAAAAACCCCCTCCCCTCTGAAAGGGAATCTAGGGCCTTAGAGAGATGGGGTCAAAAAGTTTACACTTCTGCTACTCTATCAGCTAGGGCCTTGAACTGTCTATTCCACATGATTGAGTAGCAGGAATTTATGTTAGACCAATTGACTAAAAAACTGTCCTCGGATGAACCGTTAGACAAAAAAATCTGTACAGGAAATGGTACATAACATTCAGCAGGTCAGTAATCCTTCCTTAAAATGCGGCTATGATGCACTGGAGGCTTCCTTTAGATCAGCCATGACTGGCACAGTGATCAGAAGACATGCATGGTTGAAAGAGCAGTCCTTACCAGACCATGTTAAATCAAAGCTCCTAGATGCTCCCATGGATAAGCTCAATTTGTTTGGCTCCCCTGCACAGCAGGTGCTGAAGAAGGTGGAAGAGAAAGCAAAATCTGTCCAGACAGTCAAGGATTTCTTGCAGGTCCAGCCTCCAAGGTTTAGCAGGAACTGGCCTTCCAAGAATTGGTCCTTTCCAGACACCTCCAGAGCTCCGAGAGGCAGGAATAGGCGCTCAAGAAGCAGGGGTCAATCCAGAGGTGCCTACAGGGGCCGTCAGTGGCAGGCTAACAACCAGCGAGGTACAGCACAGATCCAGCCACCACCACTTCCACAGGACAATCACAGTGACTTGGCTTTGGCACCGCCTACCAGGGAACAACTAGAAGCACCCTTAGGCGGGAAGCTAGCCTTATTTTCAGTAAACTGGCATTACATCACAGGAGACAAATGAAGTTTACAGACAATAGACCAAGGTTACAGGTTTCACTTCCATACTCTACCAAGGAAGAGAGGAATGCCAAACCTACCTCCAAATCAGAAGACAGAAGCTCTAGAACAAATAACTCACTTAATAAGGATGGGAGCTATAGAAAGGGTACCATCTATGGAACAAGGACAAGGATTTGACTCTTCCTGGTACCAAGAGAAGAAAACCAATGGAGGCCTATTCTCGACCTGTCCGCTTTAAACACATACCTCATTGTTCCAAAATTCAAAATGCTGACCCTACAGCAGCTTCTTCCCATGCTGGGCAAGGAGTCTTGGCTGGTAACTCTAGATCTCAAGGAGGCATACCTGCACGTCCCCATGCGACCAAATTGCAGAAGATACCTCAAATTTCTTGCAGGATCAGAGCATTATCAATTCTCAGCATTGCCCTTTGGCTTATCTACTGCGCCCAGAGTATTCACGAAATGCCTGGCATCAGTAATTGCTCATTGCAGGCTTCAGGGAATTCAAATGTATCCTTACCTGGACGACTGCCTGTTACAAGCGGACAACAAAAACAAATTAACAAAAGATTTGGAAAGGGTCATTCATCTACTACAAGCCCTGGGATACACAGTCAATATAAAAAAGTCAAGGCTGATACCATCCCAAAGGATAACCTTCTTGGGTGCAGATTTTGACACATCAAAACAAATGGCATTCCTGACAGTAGAAAAACAGGAGCAGCTCCCTTTCTACTTCATGGCATTAACAAAGCAGAACCAGCTAACAGCAAGAAAGGTCCTGCAAGCTCTCGGTTACATGGCATCCTGCATAATATTGATTCCACATGCCAGACTACATATGAGGAAGTTACAGTGGTACCTAAGGAATTTATGGTCTCAGCACAAGCACAGCCTAGAAACCCAGATTCCAATAATTCCATGCCTGAAACAAGAATTCCAATGGTGGGCTCAGGCCTGTCAATCAAACAGGGGACTGCCCTTCCACAGCACTCAACCAAGCCAGACCATCACAACAGACGCCTCAGACCTCGGTTGGGGGGCGCACATGCTGGACAAGTGCATACAAGGCTTATGGACTCAAGACCAGCTGCACCTACACATAAATCAAAAGGAAATGCTGGCAGTAAAACTGGCAATTCAGGCATTCAGACCATTTCTTCGACAGGGTCAACTGCTGATAAGGACTGACAACACCACAGTTATGTGGTACATCAACAAACAGGGAGGCACACATTCGTACCCTCTATGCCGGATGGCAATGGACCTCTGGAATGTGGCACTGAGCTTCAACATTCAGCTTCAAGCAATTTTTGTGCCAGGAAAAGAAAATATACTAGCAGACATCCTAAGCAGAACTACCACGGATGCCCACGAATGGATGCTGCATCCGGACATCTTCAAAACCATTACAGGGAAATGGGGACTACCAGAAATAGACTTAATCGCATCCCCACACAATCACCAACTGAAAAAATTCTGCACAAAGATGTACCACCCACTTGCTTGGAAAGTGGACTCCCTATCTTTCAGTTGGAAAAACCTGACAGCATATGCATTCCCACCTCTTCCTTTGATGCACAAGGTGCTATTGAAGATCAAAGAAGACCGTCCAAGGATCATCCTGATAGCTCCAGTTTGGCCAAGGCAACATTGGTACCCATTACTGAGGAGCTTGTCTCGGGAACAAATATGGCCTCTGCCCCTAGTTCCCTTGCTGTTAACACAGAACAACTTCAAAATCCTGTATCCAAACCTCAAAACACTGCAGCTGGCTGCCTGGAACATTGCATAAGACCAAATAACCCAGATTTATCTCAAAGGGTTAAAGGCATTATCTTGGAGGCTCGCAGACCCTCAACAAGAAAAAATTATTCAGCAAAATGGAAAAGATATCTCATTTGGAGTACTGCAAAAGGAGAGAATGTGTCACCGGTCAACATAGCTAACATCCTGGAATACTTGGCAGAGCTCTTCCACAACGGCCTGTCCTATTCTTCCATTAAGATTCATGCATCAGCTATTTCAGCAGAATACAACTTGGATCCTCCAGTCTTCTCACATCCTCTGTTCAGGCAGTTTCTGAGAGGGATTAAAAATGTAAAGCCACCTAGGAAGCCACCATTGCCAGCATGGGACTTGATCTTTGTGCTAGAAAAGTTGACACTCCCTCCTTTCGAGCCAGCAGCAACAGCAGAATTACAGTACTTATCATGGAAAACTGCTTTCCTGCTTGCAATCACTTCAGCAAGAAGGGTATCTGAGCTACAGGCATTAATGGCAGTACAGCCCTTCCTGATCTTCCATCAAGATAGTGTCCATGAGAACTAATCCTACTTTTATGCCAAAGGTGGTCTCCAGGGTATCTTTAAATCAAGCTATCCACCTACCTACATTCTTCCCCAACCCACAGAACAGGGGAGAAAGACTGTTGCATACCTTGGATGTACATAGACAATTACGTTACTACCTGGACAGGACCAAGAGCAATAGAAAGACTGACCAGCTACTGGTAGCATATGCGACAGGAATGGAAGGAAAAGCAATTTCAAAACAGACAATCTCTAAGTGGATAGGAAATTGCATTAGATTTTGTTACTCCTACCATGGGAAGAAAACTCCAGAAAACATCAGGCCTCACTCTACAAGGGCTACAGCCATTACCACAGCTTTCTTACGAGGAGTTGCTACCAAAGACATTTTAGAGGCTGCTACTTGGAGTTCCGTGCAGACATTTGCCAAGCATTATAATTTACCTTTATACTCCAGATCCCGAGCAGGTTTTGCCACTGCTGTTTTGCAAGGGATCTTAACTACACCATAATCTAATTTCTCCTCCTCCCACAGTTCGGCTATGGTATTCTACCCATTTGTAAGGACTGCAGATGCATCCTTGAAGGACATAGTACAGTTTTGTACCTACCATAAATGTAGATGTCCGATAGGCATGCATCTGCAGTCAGGATTACCCACCCTCCTTCCCCTCTGTGGTACTCCTAGGGTATTTGCCCATCTTGTAGCTAGCTGGGGGAATCTATTATGGTGTATTTGTTTGTGTATATGTACATACATGCTTATTTTTTGTTTGCTCTCTACTATTTGGAACCATTTGCATTTATCCAAATTTAGCCTTCCTAGAGGGCACCTGGCATCTGGGACAAGAAACACTGAGGAAAATGGCGTCGACTGATACCTTTATACCCGAAGAACTGCCGCTATGACGTCGGGTGAAGTGCGACACCAGCCGAGGCCAGACCCAGACTTTGGAATCCGGCCGACCGAAGGGCTGCCTGACGACAGGACAACCCATTTGTAAGGACTGCAGATGCATGCCTATCGGACATCTACATTTATGGTAGGTACAAAACTGTACTTTTTCCCCATAAGGTGGATCTGCTCGCACATCAGAAAGGATAATACATACATACCTGGAGATGCTTTTCCCTAACCCTCTGGGTGATAAACTTTTAGTCCCCTTCAGATACTGCTACACTAAGGACATGCTATCTATCATGCAGGAGGAGGCCAGGAAACCCAACACAAGGAGATCTACATTTCCTAATGGGAAAGGTTCTCCAAAGACATAGGGACCCCTTTCAAGCAGATGTTTCTCTAGTCTTAACCTGTGTGTGAGCGCTTATAAAATCTGACCTTTCATACTCTTCAGTGAAAGTGCACCTATCTGCCATCTCTGCTTGCTTTACCCTTGGACCCTCCTCTGCTCTCCATGTTGGATATTGATCTGTTTTTAAAAGGGGTCTTGCACATTAGGCCACCAAGGAAGCCTATCCCACCTCCTTGGGTCCTAGACTGTCCTAGAAAAACTTAAACTTGCTCCTATTGAGCCAGGCAGCTCTGCATCCCTCCAGATGTGCACATGGAAAACGGTCTTACTGGCAGCCCTCACCTCATCCAGAAGAGTTTGAGTTGCACACGCTCATGGCATCCCCTCCCTACACTATCTTTTACAAGGATAGGGTGACCCTGCGCACCAACCCTTCCTTCATGCTCAAAGTGGTCAATAAACTGTCCCTAAATCAGTCCATCAACTTGCCCACCTTCTTTCCATCTCCTAAATGTGTTGTCCACAGGCAGCTAAGGTTCTATTTGGACAAAACTAAGGCTATTAGAAAGTCTAATCAGCTCTCTGTCCTTCCTTCCCAGGGCCCTGGGCAAGGCAGTCTCCAAATAAACTATCTCCTGCTGGATTAGGAAAACTACCTGCTTCTGCTATTCCTACCATGGAAAACACTTGCATCAGGGGATCAGGGCACACTAATAGAGCAGTAGCCTCTTCTGGGGCTTTCTTCAAGGGCCTGGACACAACTACCATCCTTGAGGCAGCCACCTGATCCTCAGTACATCCCTTTACCAAACATTACAAGCTGGAAAATATCTACAGATTCAGAGCAGGATTTGCAAGGGCAGTCCTGCAAGGTTTTCTGGAATCAGCTACATTTTCCTCCACCCTTCCTCCTCCTTGCACTGTGGTACTCTCCCACAGTAAGAATAGTGCAACATCAGAATAGAAAGACATAGAGTAGTTGTGTAAAATTTTAACTTATCCATAGATGTCCTTCTCTTCCATGTTGCAGTATTCCTTCCCCCCCTCACCTATCCCCCAGCATTACCTTTCCCCCGTCTCTGGGGCATCATGAGGCACTACCTAGACCATGGTCACACTGAGTAGTCAGTTGCATTTCACCAGTCTAGAGAGCATCATTTGGCACTACCGAGACTACTGTCTGACTGGGCAGGTCTGAGGTCCGTGTGTGCAGATGTCACATTTAAGGCCCCTGGTTTATGGCCCTACGTGTGATGTCCCATGCACTAGCAGCAACCAGGCTTAAACTTTTGTATAGGAGCCGACGTTCAGGTTTCCTGAGGTGGAGGATCCCACAGTAAGAATAGTGCAACATGGAAGAGAAGGATATCTATGGTTATGGTAAGATTTTACACAACTATTCTTTCTATGTAGAAGCCCGCGGTGGTGGTGCTGCGGTAGCGTTGTCGCCTCACAGTAAGACGCTGTTCGGCTCAATTCTCAGCTAGAGCGTCTTCTGCGTGGAGACCTGCGTGAATGGGCGTACCTTCATTGAAGGTTGTGCGTCAGGGCTGGTAACTCGGCACGTAAAAATCAACTACCTTTCATTAGCGGACCAGAGTTCCGCTGTGGCGACCCCTAACCGGGAAAAGCCGAAAGACACAGCATTCTTTATATGTAGAAGAGTAGTAAAAATTCTGGATATTAGTCAGAATGGGAAGAACATTTGGATACAAAATGTCAAAAAATGTATATAGAATCATTGCTGTGTATGCATATGTAACTAGTGGAGAAAGGGAGAATTTATTTCAGAAAATATTGGGTTATTTGTTTATAAACATGGATATAATAATTACAGTAAATCTTGACTGTGACTAAGGGGAAGTAAGAAGTGGAGGAAAGGATGTTACAAAAGATGATAGAAATAAAATATGTAAAATTAAATATTACAGAAGTAGTACAATAAAAACTGAAATAGACAATTTTTCTGATATCCGAGGGAATATGTATAATGGAAGAAAAAGCTATTACAACAGGTTTTTCTGATCATTTAGCAATATGGTTGGAAATGTATCATAATAAAGACTAGATAAGACAGCACTTAAAAAGAATAGATGAAAATGAAGGAAAGATGCTAAGCAATTATGGAAGGATCATATTACTGTGAAAGGCTTTTACATAACCTCATTGGAAAGGTGGATTGCATTTAAAAGAAAAAAAGAAAGTTATTTATCCAGGAAAAATGAAAGAAAAAAGAAAAGCAGGAATATGATAAAATATATAAAGATGCAACAAACAATTTAGAAAGCCACAAGGGAGCTTGTTTTGAGAAAGATTTATAAGCAAGACTGTGAGACAATGTAAGAATTGTATGAAAAAAGTATTTTCTACAAGGAAGAAAAGTTATTTCACCTTATTTATGTAAGATAGTAAAGGAGGGACCGTAGTATAATGTGAGAAATGTAAGATAAGGTGATTTTTCTAGAGAAAAGTGGGCAACAAGTTATGGAAATTGTAAAGTGTGGAAGAGATGTCTAGTAAAAAAATGTGATATAAAGAAATGGGAATTTAAAATAAATTCTGAAGAAAATAACAGAACTTGGAAAAGAGATTACAGTATATGAACTAGAAAAAGTATTTAAACAGTTAAATGTAGAAATAGTATCAGGGCCAGATATTAGGTTTGAAATGTGTGTATATATGTATATATATATATATATATATATATATATATATATATATATATATATATAAATGTTTAAATGAAAGGTTAAAATATAAGGAATTGTGTAGTGGAGTATTAAAATTTACATGAAAAAAGGGAGACAGAGAAGATGTAAAAAAATTGGAGACCAGTAGTTCTAAATAATACAGACTATTAAGATATTTAAGAAAATAATAAGAAAGAGATTTGAAAATAAGATGCAATACATAATGGAGAAAAGTGTGCGACCATAAAAGGAAAAGGAGGTAGAGTTATTAATTACAGTGAAGGAGATAATTGATATACAAAACACTTATCGTAAGTAATATTAAGATATTTGATTGAGTACAGCATGAAATGTGGAAAATGTACATGTACAATATTAATACAGTTGTGTGTAGAACTACTTAGAAAAACAAGTAAGTGTTTTAATTAATGGAGAACAGTTAATTTACTTTGGTGATTATGACTACAGTAGTCAGAGAGGTGAACCAGAAAATGAAGATTACAAATTATAAAATTTAAACAAATTGAAATTCAGTTCCAGTTATGATGTCTTTTGCAGGTGAAGTCATTGTAACATCGAAAAATAGAGTGGATGAGAGAGGTTATTCTTTATTTAGTTGCAAGTTTAAAGGAGAAAGTATGATGCTTAATAAAGAAAAGAAAATAAAGGATTGGATGATGCAATAAAAATAGGCATACAAGGTATTTTGAAGAACATTACTGTAAGAAAAATGAAAAAGACAACAACATGGCTCAAGCTGTGGATGTATAAAGCCAGCTGGAGGAGAATTGTATGCTTACAAATGTAATATGCAATGAAAACAGTGGGATTAATAAGTCTAATGATGGTGATCATTCCTTTGTTACAACTAATAGAGCAGATATTACTGAATTTGAAGTTGAAGATTCTTCAGATATGGTCAGAAAAGATATTCTTGTAATTGGAGATTCCATTATTAGAGGAACTGATACTTACATTTGAAAAGAAGTTAATGAACACAGTGTTATGCTTGCAAGGAGCAAAAATAGAGTATGTGAGATAAGCCTTACAACACCTTAATGTAATGAAGTACGGATATGTTTTTATTCATGTCTGTACAAATGAACTCATCTGCAAGGACTCTGAATATTAGTAGGGAACTTATAGCCCTTTCGGATAGCATAGCTTGCACAGATGTTAGGAAGTAGTTTTCACAAGTCAGATATTGAAAGGAGAGTCAGGTCAGTATGAATGAAAAGATTTTTTGATACCTACATGAAAAAAAAAAAGTACCGTTTAAAAAAATGGAAATTTGCAGGCCATCCAGGACTACCTTTGGGCACAACTGTTCAGACAGAATGGCATGCATTTGTCAAGATCAAGGAAGAAAATCTTTGCAGCAGATGTTTCGCAGTATTTGGCAAACACAAGGCAGGATTTCTGCCAGGTCGAAAATTTGCAATTCACAGATAGCAACATTTGATGCATCTCTGGTGGTTGTTAATGCTAGAAGCATTAATAATAAAGTATTTGTATTGGAAAATTTGCTACGTTTCCACAAGACTGATGTTTGCGATGTGAAATATGGTTAAAAAACAGTAACTGGAAATCCGTTCTGTCAGGGTATAAATGTTTTACTGAAACAGACATTCTAACAAAAATCGGGTAGAGGTGTTATGATAAGGATTAAAGATAGTTAAGAGACCTGTGATTTTCACATGCTCAGTGATAACACCAATAGTACAGATTATGTAACTATAATAGTAGTCAACTGTGGAATATATCACAATTATTTATTTTATTTATTTAACATTTGATAGCCAGGTGGTGTCCGACTGGGCTAGAAGCCCGTTTTCAGCAGAGACTCTGGGAGAAAAGCTCCAAGGAGGATTACATAGTTATGCATGTGTATATATGACAGTATGTGTAGAATGCATAAAATAAACAATAGATGTTCAAACACAAGTTCCTTGACATTGTATCTAAAGCATATAACATTAGTAGTTCAATAACCGTATACTATTTTGTACAGGCAAAACGTGTGTGTGTGTAATATATATATATATATATATATATATATATATATATATATATATAAAATATATATATATAAAATATAAATGTTTCTTCAGGATAAAAATATCTCATACTTTGAAGATAAGGAGTGTATAGACGACCAAAGTCCAAGTGCCTGGTGACCTAGAGGAATTTATAACATTTCTTGTATGAAATGCAGGAAGGAAGAAGATTAATAGTGGCTGGGAACTTAAATTTACTAGAAACACTGAAATAATATTGATTCAACAACATTAGGAACTTTTCATAACATATGTTCAGGAACACCAATTGTTTCAATTTTTTTTTAAACAAACAAAAACTACCAGGGAACGGAACATGCTATAGATGTTTGTGTTCCTGAAGAAATTACTGTTATGTCATATTAAGTTTTACCACCGTTAATGTGCAGTGATCATGAGGTTATAAAGGTTAATTTGTTGCTAGATAATTCTGCCAAACTAAAATCTAAACCAATGCACAGAAGACTAATTACGTATTATATGGAAGCAAAACGATCGCTATGTAATACTAATAAGAGTAATGTGTTCATTGGAAAAACTGCAGAAGTAATGTGGAAAGTTTTGAAAGAGAAATTGTTTGACTACAAAAAAAAAAAAAAACAATTCAACACCTTTCTAGAGATCTAGCATCTTAAACGCTTGGCCCTGTCCAAGATGGCTGATTACCCATCCTTGGGTGTCCCTCTGCAGCCGAAGAAAAAAACTAGACAGGCCTCAAACAGATCCATAGTACAAAGTTACTGACTCTGACATACCACTGCAGTTCCAGAACAAATGGTACTTCAGGCTACTTCTTAGTTGCTTGGTAGCAAGCCCTGTTGGAGGCAAGGGCAAAAGACTAGGCGTATGACCTATTCCTCAGAAGCTAAGGAAAATGAGTGGATAGACTTCCCACAGGGGTTGTTCAAAGCTGTTATGTCTTTGAATCCTCCTTCCTTTGCATTTCCACAAGCTACTCCTCAGAAACCTACCCTAGTTTCCTTTTCTGAAGAAAAGAACTAAAACTCTGATCATTCTGTGGACTGTTCCTCTCAGCTGCATTTTCCCAGACAAATTTCTCCTGACAAAGGGGACTCCATCTCACCAGATTCCCCTACTGAGGAATCTTCTTTGGGGAAAGTGTACAGGCCATGATGAAACACTTTGAATAGCAATCCATGCGTATCTCTGATGGTCAGAAGAGGTATTACAGCCTCTTGGATATTGGTACCACTGTGCCTTCTCAAGTCCCTCCTGCCTTTGAGACCTTCCAGGACGACTTTCAGCCCACCTGTTCTGCCCCTGATTGTCTACCACCAGCTTTTAAAAGACCAGACAGGTTTTACAAGGTGCCTGATGACATGAATTGTTTATACAAAGCTCCAGTAGCAGACCTCTTAAGCATTTCTCTCTTCATTTAGGCCCTGTAAGCTAATACCGTACATACAGTTAAAGGTAGCTGGGCTATGGATAAATGTGGAAAGAAGGTTTATACCTGTACTATACTTGGCTTTAGGGCAATTAACTATCAGACTGTAATAACAATTTGCTTGATCTCTGTCCTGCATTCCTTAAACATAGTTGTACTGGACCTTCCTACTGCAGTGTCTAAGCATCATATGCAGAGCTAACTATCCCAGACTGCTCATATAGCCACACACAGCATTAAGTGCAGTTTTGATGCTGTGGATGCTGCTTCTAGGCCAGCCACCATTTAATCTGGTCATAGATGTGTATGGCTTTGTCTGTTCCTGAGGATTTCAAATCAAAAACTGTAGACTTCCCTTGGACAAAGACTTGCTGTTTGGTCCTCAGGAATAGATAACCTATTCAAAACTTTCCCGAGACGAAGGCAAGACCATGAAAGGCCTCAGGATGATTTTACTCTCTTCAGATGTCCTTCAAGAATGCAACTGCAGTCATAACATATGGGTTGTCCTGCCTCAGGCAGCCCTCGGTCGGCCGGATTCCAAAGTCTGGGTCCGGCGTCGGCTGGTGTCGCCTCCTCTCCGACGTCAGAACGGCTGGAGTATAAAGGCATCGGCCGACGCCATCTTCTTCAGTCTTTCTTGCCGCATGGTGCCCGAAGCAGAAGCAGTTTGCAAGTGCCGGTCGGTCAGCTCCTGTGTTTTCAGTACCAAAGTCATCTAAAAGCTAAGTACCCTGCTGGGGAACATTTTTTCTTGCCTCAGCCGATGTCAGAACATATTGAGAAAGTTAATAATTGTTTGTCTTGTGGTAAACAAATACCTCATAAGGACTTCCATTCTTACTGCCTTCCTTGCCTGGGCCCAGACCACGACGTCTCGGCCTGTGCTGCCTGTGCTTGCTTTAATAAGTGCACCCTCAGGCGCCGGGCGGAATTTGCCGAAGACTTTTTCGGTGAATCTTTCTCGTATATCATGCCGTCGGATCAACCAACAACTCAATCTACCAAAAAACGTAAGGACCGGGACCAACATCCTCGGCCCGCGTCCTCCACCGATGCGACTCCTAAACCCTCCGCTAGTGCTTCGGTCCCTTCGGAAGCGGTAATTCAACCGCTCCAGGCCGACGACATAGCGTTAACACGTCCTTCGGTCTCGGAGATCTCTCCGGTGCCGGTTGTTGATTTTCCTCCGGAAACCGAAGTTCTGGATCTACCCGATACCATTCCTGTAGACAAGGTTACTCCTGCACGTGGGGCTGCAAGGCCTCCTGTATCCATGTCCATCAAGGCCTTTGCACGTGCTAAGGCCGCCAGCCAGGCCAAGGCCCATCCTAAACCTGCTGCTCAGGCCCCTTCTTCTGATAAACAGATCATGCCTCTTGCTGCAGATCTTATTTCTCTTATCAGGGGGTCTCAGCCTCACCCAGACAGAGGTTCTCAGCCACCTGCAGAGAAAAGGCCCAGAACTGAGCAGGCTGGCAACCTCTCTTCAGATGAAGCCTCTGGGGATTCTGAGCATTCAGATACCCAAGAAGAATCCTTCCAGGCCTATGAGGACTCTGATGCTGAGGAATCTATTCCCTCTGCCTGCCCTCCAGAGGATTTCTCATTTGGTGGTCCTGCACTCCATGAGGGAACATTTTAAATGGCAGGGTCAGGAATTCTCTGATTCCAGGGAAAGGCATTACAGGATCCCATACATAACACTCAGCAGGTTAACAATCATTTTCTTCAGTGTGGTTATGATGCATTGGAGGCTTCATGTAGGGCAGCTATGACTGGGGCTGTGATACATAGACATGCTTGGTTAAAAGATCAGCCATTGCCAGACCATGTTAAAGTAAAGTTACTTGATGCACCTCTGGAAAAACAGAAGCTTTTTGGTGCTAATGCACAAGATGTGTTGAAATCCATTGAGGACAAAGCTAAGTCGGTACAGACAGTCAAGGATTTCCTCCAGGTTCAGCCACCCAGATTCAGCAGAAACTGGCCTTCAAAGAATTGGTCCTTCCCAGACTCTGACAAGTTTCAAAGGGGAAAAAAACAGGCGTGCCCGAGGTAGAGGGCAATACCGAGGATCCTACAGGGGCCGCCAATGGCAACCTCCAAATCAAAGAAGTGGCGCAGGCAGCCCAGCTGCACCACAAGGACAATCACAATGACTTGACTTTAATACCGCCAACAAAGGCTCAAAGAGAAGCACCTTTGGGCGGAAAATTATCCTTATTCTCAAAAAACTGGCATATCTTAACCAAGGACAACTGGATTCTGGATTTAATAGACAAGGGTTACAGATTCCACTTCCATACTTTACCAATAAGACAAGGCATGCCAAACCTGCCACATCATCAAAGGGCAGAGGCACTCACTCAAGTTTCAAAGCTGTTAAGTATAAAAGCAATAGAAAGGGTTCCTCCTCTGGAACAAGGCCAGGGATTTTATTCAAGACTGTTCCTTGTTCCAAGAAAAGAAAACAAATGGAGGCCTATACTGGACTTGTCTACTCTAAATACTTTTCTCATTGTGCCAAAGTTCAAAATGCTGACGTTGCAGCAACTCTTTCCCATGCTGGGCAAGGGGTCTTGGCTGGTCACTCTGGACCTCAAGGAGGCATACCTGCATGTCCCAATCAGACAAAGCTGCAGAAGATTCCTCAGATTTCTTGCAGGGACAGAGCATTATTAATTCTCAGCATTGCCATTTGGCTTATCTACTGCGCCCAGAGTGTTCACGAAATACTTGGCATCAGTAGTGGCACACTGCAGACTCCAAGGGATTCAAATATACCCCTACCTGGACGACTGCCTCATACAAGCAGACAACAAACAAACCTTAATAGCAAACTTGGACTATGTCATTCAACTACTGCAGGCCTTGGGATACACAGTCAACATTCAGAAATCAAGACTATTGCCATCCCAACAGATTATTTTCCTAGGAGCCAAACTGGACACAGAAACACAAATGGCCTACCTCACAGAGGAAAAACAACAGCAGTTACCAGAGTACTTCAAAGGCCTAGCAAAGCTCTCCCAGCTGACTGCAAGGAAAATCCTGCAGGCCCTGGGGTTCATGGCATCTTGCATTCTTCTGATACCTTTGGCAAGACTTCATATGAGAAAGCTGCAATGGTATTTAAAAAACTTATGGTCCCAACACAGCCAAAGCCTGGAGGACATAATCCCACTCATTCCATGTCTGCAAAAAGAATTTTTGTGGTGGGCTCAAGCAAGTCAGTTAAACAGGCATGTCTTTCAGCAGACCTCAAGCAGGTCAAATGATTACAACAGACGCCTCAGATCATGGATGGGGGGCGCACATGGAGGGCAGATGCATTCAAGGTCTGTGGACACCAAGGGAAAGACATCTGCACATAAACCAGAAAGAGATGTTGGCACTGATACATGCAATCGAGATTTTCGAAAAATCACTACAAGGACATTTGCTAATAAGGACAGACAACACCACTGTCATGTGGTATATAAACAAGCAGGGAGGCACTCATTCTTATCCCCTCTGCAGACTAACAATGATTCTCTGGGAAAAATCCCTGAGTCTGAAGATACATTTGCAATCCCAGTTTGTGCCGGGCAAGGACAATGTACTGGCGGACAAGCTGAGCAGAAATTTCTTGGATCCACACGAATGGATGCTGCATCCTCACATTTTCTCTCAAATAACAAAGACATGGGGAAGACCGGACGTAGATCTCTTTGCTTCTCACATGAATCATCACCTGGAAAAGTTCTGCACAAGGACCCACCATCCTCTAGCCTGGAAAACGGATGCGCTCTCCTTCAGCTGGAATTCCCTAAAAATTTATGCATTCCCTCCTCTACCTCTGCTGACCAAGGTGATACTGAAGATCAAAGCAGAACAGCCAAAAGGCATTTTGATAGCTCCAGACTAGCCAAGGCAACACTGGTACCCATTGCTGTTGAGCATAACTGACCAAACCGTGGCCTCTGCCCCTATGGCCCCTGCTTCTAACACAGCACAATTACAGGACTGTCCATCAAAACCTGAAAACATTGCATCTGTGACAGCCTGGAGGTTACCATGACTCCTTCCGATGTCCTTCATGGATGCATCTGCAGTCATAACAACTGGGTTGTCCTGTCGTCAGGCAGCCCTTCAGTCGGCCGGATTCCAAAGTCCGGGTCCGGCTTCAGCTGATGTCGCACTTCACCCGACGTCATCTCTGTTGGTCTTCGGGTATATAAGCATCAGCCGACGCCATTTTCTTCAGTCTTTCTTGCCGCGTGGCGCCCGAAGCAGAAGCTGTTCGCAAGTGCCGGTCGGTCGGATCCAGAGATTACTTCTACCGAATACTACTTGAAGACTTCTAAAGCTAAGTACCCGTTGGGGACTCTTTCTTGCCTCAGCCGATGTCAGAAAAAGTTAATAATTGTTTAACCTGTGGGAAACAAATACCTCATAAAGATTTCCACTCTTACTGCCTGCCCTGTTTAGGCCCAGCCCACGGCGTAGCAGCTTGTTCGTCCTGTGCTTCTTTCAACCCGAGCGGCAGGCGTCGGTCAGTTGCAGAACAGTTTTTCGGTTCTGACTTTGCGTACATTATGCCGTCGGACCCTCCGACCGCATTCTGCCAAAAGCGCAAAGAAAAGACCGACACTCGCGGTCCGGTTTCGGCGAAACCATGGTTAAGCAAACGCGAGTGTCTCGGTTTCGGCGAAACCGAAAACTGATCAAACTACACCTGAAACTATCACTACAACTGAGGTCCCTGCTAACACTCTTGAATCGGCCTCAGAAATTTTACCCACTACGGTGCTTACCACAGACTTATCAGACACCATTCCCTTGGATGTCTCTACCCCAGCACGTGGTGCTGCTAGGCCTCCAGCAGCCATGTCCATTAAGGCCTTCGCCAGGGCTAAAGCAGCCAAGACTACTAAAACAGTGCCTGTTAAACCCCCTTCCAGGCCCTCTGCCAGTTCTCAAATGCTTACCTTGGCACAAGATTTAATTTCATTAATTAGAGGATCTCAATCTCACCCAGACAGGGCCTCTCAGCCCCAGAAAGAGACCTAGGGCAGAGCCCCTGAGCCAGTGTCCTCTGATGATTCTGCTGATGAATCAGACATAACTGACCAGCCAGAGGCTCCTTTCTCCAATTTTGAAGATTCTGATGCTGAAGAATCCATTCCAGCGGCTTCCCTCAGAAGAATTCTCCTTTGGGAAACCTTGCATGCCATGCGAGAACAGTTCCAATGGCAGCAACAGGATTTTCAGACTCAGGAAAAGACTTAGGACCTTTTTGCACCTACCACAGCACAGGCCCTTAGCTATCCCTCCTGTTCTCTCTGTGGTGGATGATGCTTTCAATGATGCCTGCTCAGCTCCAGATTCTTTACCCCCAGCCCCTGCCAAACCAGACAGATTTTACAGGGTGCCAGATACTCATCACCACCTCTACAAGGCCCCTCTTGCAGACCCGAAACTATATCCCAGGGTCCCAAGGCAGTAGCAGCGACTATAGCTAAAAACCCTGTTCCTTCTGAAAGGGAAGCAAGGTCATTAGACAGATGGGGTAAAAGTTTACACTTCAGCCACTCTTTCAGCTAGAGCTTTAAATTGTCAGTTTCACATGATACAATACCAAGAGTTTATGCTTGATCAGTTAACTAAAAAGCTAACCACTGATGAATCTCTTGATAAAATTATGTATTAGAAATGGTAAATAACATACAGCAGGTTAGTAACCATTCTTTAAAATGTGGCTATGATGCACTGGAGGCTTCATTTAGATCAGCCATGACTGGCACAGTAATTAGAAGGCATGCATGGCTAAAGGAGCAAGCTTTACGGATCATGTTAAATCTAAATTGCTTGATGCTCCTATGGATAAATCAAGTTTGTTTGGTACACCTGCCCAGCAGGTTATGAAGAAAATGGAAGAAAAGGCAAAATCAGTCCAGACAGTTAAAGAATTCTTGCAGGTTCAACCCCCAAGGTTTAGCAGGAACTGGCCTGCCAAAAATTGGTCCTTTCCTGACTCCACAAGACCTCAAAGGGGCAGGAATAGATGTTCCAGAGGCAGAAACCAATCCAGAGGAGGTGCCTACAGAGGACGACAGTGGCAAGGTAACAACAGAGGCACAGAATCAACACCTGCCTCTACATCAACACAGCCACAGTGACTTAAACCTAAACCCGCCTACCAGGGAACAAGTAGCAGCTCCTCTAGGCGGAAAGCTAACCTTATTTTCAAAAACTGGCACCACATAACAAAGGACAAGTGGATTTCTGAACCATAGATCAAGGTTACGGTTCCACTTCCACACTTTACCAGTCAAAGAGGAATGCCAAACTTACCTCCAAATCAAAAAACAGAGGCTCTACAACAGATAATGGAATTAGCAAACATGAGAGCTGTGGAAAAAGTGCCAACAGCAGAGCAAGGAAAGGGTTCTACTCCAGACTATTCCTAGTTCCAAGAAAGGAAAAAGTTGGAGACCAATTCTAGACCTGTCTACCTAAATACTTACATCATTGTCCCAAAATTCAAAATGCTGACCCTACAGCAACTTCTTCCCATGCTGGGCAAGGAGTGTTGGCTGGTAACTCTAGATCTCAAGGAGGCATACCTGCACGTCCCCATTCGACCTATCTGCAGAAGATACCTCAGATTTCTTGCAGGATCAGAGCACTATCAATTCTCAGCATTGCCCTTTGGCTTATCTACTGCCAGAGTATTCACAAAATGCCTGGCATCAGTAATCGCCCATTGCAGACTACAGGAATTCAAATTTATCCATACCTGGACGACTGTCTGATACAAGGAGACAACAAAAGCAAGCTGACAACAGATTTACAAAGGGTCATTTACTTGCTTCAAGCACTGGGATACACAGTCAATTTACAAAAGTCAAGGCTGATACCATCCCAGACAAGGACTTTCCTGGGAGCGGAATTGGACACAGTAAGGCAAATGGCATTCCTAACTACAGAAAAACAAAAAGAACTCCCTCTTTACTTCTTGGCAGTAACAAATCTGAACAAGTTAACAGCAAGAAAGGTACTGCAGGCCTTGGGTTTCATGGCATCATGCATAATCTTGGTTCCATTTGCCAGACTACATATGAGAAAGCTTCAGTGGTACCTAAATAATTTATGGTCCCAACACAGACACAGCCTAGAAACGGAAATTCCACTAATACCATGCTTAAAACAGGAGTTCCTATGGTGGGCTCACGCATGCCAGTCAAACCCAGGCCTGCCCTTTCAAAGGTCAAGCAAGCCAGACCATCACAACAGATGCTTCAGACCTGGGATGGGGGCACATGCTGGACAAATGCGTGCAAGGATTGTGGACACAGGACCAACTTCACCTGCACATCAACCTAAAAGAAATGCTGGCAGTAAAACTGGCAATCCAAAAGTTCAGACCATTTCTCAAGGAAGGCCAGTTGATGATAAGGACAGACAACACCACAGTCATGTGGTACATCAACAAACAGGGAGGCACTCATTCCTACCCCCTATGCAGAATGACTTTGGAGCTGTGGACCCTGGCACTCAGCTACAACATCCAGTTACAGGCAATATTTGTACCAGGAAAGAAACTCTCTAGCAGATATGTTAAGCAGGACTACATCGGATGTCCACGAATGGCAGCTGCACCGCGACATCTTCAAGACCATCTCGAAGAAATGGGGAATGCCTCAGATAGATCTATTCGCATCACCTCTCAATCACCAGCTCAAAAATTCTGCACAAGGACATTCCACCCACTAGCATGGAAAGTGGACTCGCTCTCCTTCAGCTGGAAAGGACTAACAGCATATGCATTCCCACCTCTTCGCTTGATACACAAAGTATTACTAAAAATCAAGGAGGTGCGTCCAAGCATAATCCTGTTAGCTCCAAACTGGCCAAGACAACATTGGTACCCACTGCTGAGGAGCATGTCTCGGAACAATATGTGGCCAATACCCTGATGCCCTTGATGCTAACTCAGAACAACTACAGCACCATGCATCCAAACCTAAAAGCGTTGCAACTGACTGCATGGAACATCACATAGCAGCTGCTAATCCACAGCTTTCACAAAGAGTTAAAGACATTATTCTTGAAACACGCAGACCTTCAACAAGAAGAAACTATGCTGGGAAATGGAAAAGGTTTGTCATTTGGAGCTCAGAAAGAGGTAAAGATGTATCAAACATAGATATGCCCAACATTCTGGAGTATCTGGCCCGACTACCTCATTCAGGCGTGTCCTATTCGTCCATCACGCCTCATGCATCAGCTGCTTCAGCAGAATACAGCTTTGATCCACCTGTTTTCACACCCTTTGCTCAGGCAGTTCCTCAGAGGAATCAAGAATGTAAAACTTCCAAGGAAACCACCATTACCAGCCTGGGACTTGAACTTTGTGCTAGAAAAATTGACTCTATCACCTTTTGAACCAGCAGCAACAGCAGACCTGCAACACCTGTCATGGAAAACTGCTTTCCTACTGGCAATTACTTCAGCAAGGAGGGTTTCAGAACTACAGGCCTTAATGGCAGTGCAACCCTTTCTAATCTTCCACCAAGATAGAGTGTCCATGAGGACTAATCCTACATTTATGCCTAAGGTGGTATCCAGAGTGTCCTTAAACCAGGCAATCCACCTATCTACCTTCTTTCCCAACCCACAAAACAGAGGGGAAAGAATACTGCATACCTTGGATGTACATAGACAGCTACGCTACTACTTGGACAGAACAAAAATAGCAGAAAGACTGACCAACTTTTAGTAGCCTATGCAACAGGAAGGGAAGGAAAAGCTATTTCCAAACAGACAATCTTCAAATGGATAGGAAATTGCATACGATTCTGTTACTCCTTCCATGGAAAGCAAATTCCACAGAACATAAGACCTCATTCTACAAGGGCAACAGCCACTACCACAGCCTTCTTCACGAGTGGCTACCAAAGACATTATTGAGGCGGCTACTTGGACCTCCGTGCATACATTTGCCAAGCATTATAATTTACCTCTATATTCCAGATCCCGAGCAGGGTTTGCCACTGCTGTTCTGCAAGGGATCCTAAACACACCATAATCTACGTTTATCCTCCTGCCCTAGTTGCCGATGGTATTCTAACCAGTTGTTATGACTGCAGATGCATCCATGAAGGACATAGTACAGTTTTGTACCTACCATAAATGTAGATGTCCGAATTGGATAGCATCTGCAGTCAGGATTACCCTCCCTCCTTCCCTCTGTGGTACTCCTAGGGTGTTTACCCTTCTAATAGCTAGCTAGTGGGGGACTTCTTTCATGGTGTATTTGTTTGTATTTATGTACATACATGCTTATTTTGTGTTTACCTCTATCTTTTGGAAACATTGGCATCTATCCAAAATTTTTAGCCTTCTAGAGGGCTTCTGGCATCTGGGGCAAGAAACACTAAAGAAAATGGCGTCGGCTGATGCTTATATACCCGAAGACCAACAGAGATGACGTCGGGTGAAGTGCGACATCAGCCGAAGCCGGACCCGGACTTTGGAATCCGGCCGACTGAAGGGCTGCCTGACGACAGGACAACCCAGTTGTTATGACTGCAGATGCTATCCAATTCGGACATCTACATTTATGGTAGGTACAAAACTGTACTTTATCTCTCTTTCCAAAAAAGTTCAAGAGATCTTACTGGAAGCACGCAGACCTTCCACCAGAAAAACCTATTCAGCCAAGTGGAAGAGATTCAGCATCTGGAATGCCAACAGGAGTCAGGATACAACATTACTGAGTATACCTCAGATATTGGAATACTTGGCAGAAATGTTTCATACTGGACTCTCATATTCTTCTATAAAGATTCACGCCTCAGCGATCTCAGCAAAATACAATTGTGATCCACCACTGTTTTCACATCCTTTGCTAAGACAGTTCCTAAGAAAACAGCCAGTACCTGCATGGGACCTCAATTTCGTTTTGGAAAAATTAACTCTTCCTCCCTTTGAGCCAGCAGCAACTTCAGAGATGCAATTTCTATCATGGAAAACGGTTTTTCTATTGGCAGTCACATCTGCAAGAAGAGTCTCGGAGATACAGGCACTCATGGCAGTACCTCCTTTCCTCATTTTTCATCAGGACAGAGTTTCTCTAAGAACCAATCCTACATTCATGTCAAAAGTAATTTCCAGGGTGTCTCTAAATCAAGCTATTCATCTGCCTACTTTCTTCCCCAATCCTCAAACAGGGGGGAAAAACTGCTGCATACTTTGGACATACACAGGCAACTACGCTACTACTTGGACAGAACTAAGGCAACCAGAAAGTCTGACCAACTGTTTGTAGCCTATGCTGCTGGAGTACAAGGAAAAGCAATCTCCAAAAACAATTTCAAAATGGATTGGACACTGCATCAGATTCTGCTATTCTTTCCATGGAAAAGGTGTGCCAGCCAATATTAGGCCACATTCCACCAGAGCTATAGCCACATCCACGGCTTTCCTCAGAGGAGTGGCTACAAAGGACATTCTAGAGGCTGCTACATGGAGCTCCGTGCATGCATTTACCAAGCACTACAACCTGCCTTTGTACTCCAGATCCCGAGCAGGCTTTGCTTCGGCAGTCCTGCAGGGCATTTTAGCTACACCATCCCTTTCTTAGTTCCATCCACCCCCAGCTTGGCTATGGTATTCAACCCATATGTTATGACTGCAGTTGCATTCTTGAAGGACATAGTACAGTTTTGTACCTACCATAAATGTAGATGTCTGATAGATATGCAACTGCAGTCGGATTTTCCCACCCTCCTACCCCTCTGCAACTTTCTTTATGGGTCCACTACCCCTATTAGCTGGGGGTATCTCCTGTGGTGTATCTGTTTATTACTGTTGTGCATGTCTGGAATTGTTTATCCATTCACCAAATTTAGCCTTCCTAGGAGGGCACCTGGCATCTGGGGCAAGAAACACTGAAGAAGATGGCGTCTGCCGATGCCTTTTATACTCCAGCCGTTCTGACGTCTGAGAGGAGGCGACACCAGCCGACGCCGGACCCAGACTTTGGAATCCGGCCGACCGAGGGCTGCCTGAGGCAGGACAACCCATATGTTATGACTGCAGTTGCATATCTATCTGACATCTACATTTATGGTAGGTACAAAACTGTACTTTCCTAGATGCCATAGGAACTACCTATCTAAATCTATCCCTTCATTAGAAGGGATCCTGGAACAGTTAAGAAAAAAAGAGGAAAGGGTACTGTGAAAAAAACTCGTAGGAAACCTCAAGCCGGGAGACCTCTCTTTGGAAGCAGAAATCTGTGACTTCCTCTCTTGCACCCCTCCCCCTTCCCAAAGACTGTTACTTTCCCTGGCCGAGTGGGAAGCTATTGCCATAGACAAATGGGTGCTCTCCCTCATCAAGGATAGTTAAGGCCATGTCTTAGGAAATATTCCCCCTCTGAAAGGCATGCCACAACCTCCTCAGAAACAAATATCCCTTCTGGCTCCCATTATTCAAGACCTCCTGGATCAAGGCACCATTGAGCATCAAAGATCCATCCTAGACCTCTCCCCTAAACACTTACTAGAATGTACTATCTTTCATAATGTTCTGTCTTCACACTCTTTTGACTTTCATCCTCCCCTAAGCTTTCTTAGGGCCACTAGATCTGAAAGACATCTACTTACATATACCCATTTGTCCTTCTTGCCGGAGATTCCTCAGGTTTTCCTCTGGCTCCTTACATTTTCAAGTTACTACTTTGCCTTTTGGTCTTTCCACAGCTTCAGGAGTGTTCACATAGTGTCAAGCTCCAGTTGAAGCTTTCACTCAAACTCTGGGAATACAGATTTTTCCCTGCGTGGATCACCTATTGATCAAGGTTCTCTCTCCAGAAATAGTTTTTCTTTATCTACTCTTCACCTTCCAACTTCTGCCAGGTCTGATTTTCAGTATAAACAATAAGAAAATACCACATGGTCCCTACACAGGATCTGGTTTTCCTGGGCTGCAGACTGGCTAGAAAGAAAACGCAGATGTTCCACCCCCAGGAAGAAAGTTCAGTCTGTCCATTTTTTCCCCCAAAATCTTTCGCCCACTCCCTATTGCTCAGCAAAGGAAATGCTATGGACTTTGGTAAGTTCATGCCAGCCACCATCCCTATGCTCTTCTGGCCAGACTTCATACGAGAGAAGTCAGATGATATCCAAAATTTATGTGGTCCCGCCACTGTCACCCCTTGGATACCCCAATTCCTCTCCTCCCTTATCTCCAAAAGGAGCTGGTTAGGTGGAAGGGACACATCATCCTCATCTCAGGACTTCCAGTCACACCACCCCACTCCTCTTCTTAACATTTATCAGACTCCTCAGACAAGGAGTGCAGGACATGAACAGGGGATCACACCAAGTGCAGGGAAATGGTAACCTCAGTTCATGAAGGAACATATCGATCTGAAGGAAGGGAGGGCTCTTATGCAAACTCTTTGGATTTGCTCACCTCTGAAAACCTGGGCCACTCTTAGTGTATACAGATAGCATCACAGCCATGTGGTACATAAACATGGAGAAACTTGGTCTTAGCTGTGCAGGTTAGCACAGGAGGCATGGAACTTGGCAACCCAAATGGACACTGGGCTGACAACCACATGCATCCCATGTTAGGTCAGTGTTCCAGCAGACTCCCTAAGCCACTCCCTGGAATATCTCCACAAATGGACATTGAACAGAGAGGTTTTACAGAAGATCACCCTTCAGTGGGTCCTCGGATCGACCTGTTTGCGTCACCAACCAACCATCGGCTCCCCTGCTTCTCCACCAGAGACCCTTGTCCCAGAGCTTGGGGGACAGATACATTTTTCCTTTCAGTGGACATAGAAGTTCCGGTTTGCTTTTTTTTGCTTTTTTCCTCTGATTCTTCTTCCAAAAATTCTTCTCCAGGCACAAAAGTAAGCATCCAAACTCCTTTTACTGGCACCATTTTGGCTGAGACAGCACTGGTTTCCCCTGCCATTTCACCTGCCAAAGGAAAATTGCAGGAGAATTCCTCTTCAAGCAGAATTGATACCCCAGCAAAAAAGGATTCCTGCGTACCCAAGCCTTCCATCTCTCAGCCTGACCCTATGGATGATAGGATTTTATAATTCCTCAGACACCTCTTTTTCAAAGAGTTTGTTCAAGTCCTACAGGAGGCCAGGAGAGCCACTACTAGAAAATGTATTTAGACATTTGTTAACTGGGTTGATACAACTGAGCTCAAGCCCATTTTCTTTGGAGACCCGGGGAGAAAAGCTCCAGAATACTTGTACAATTTTATGAAAAAAAAGAAGCAATGTAAAAAAAGAATATATAGGGATATAAAATTCAATAAATGACAACAGTTTTCTGATGTGAGAGATCCAAAACAGGTTATAAGCATAATTGTTACATACAGTGTTAAAACACAGTGGAGAATAAATTTATATAAATTCATATTATGCAAGGAAAAAGAGGTAAAGCTGTTTAAGCCTTAACCTCTTGATTTTGTTAGTAGGTATAAGTAGTAGACAGAAAGGGATAAGGGTTTGTGTGGGGTCATGACATGGGCATAGCTGTTTTTTTGAAATTGTAGTGGTGTATAATGCTTCTTATGTTGAGAGGGAGTTTGTTCCAATTATGCGATACTGAATGTTTGTATAGTACTTTTCCAGTAATTTTATTGAGTTTGTATATTTGAAGAAGTTGGTCTCTGCTACATAGTGGGCGTTAAGGGTTTTGTAAGATAGAAGACTGGATAGGGAGGGGCAGGCAGAGGATTTGTTGAGTAGGGAGCAAGTTATGTGAATTTGTGAAAGTTGTAGTTGATGGGAGAATTTGAGCCATTGTAGGTTCTTTAGTGCTATGTAGTGGTGAGAGGAATGTGGTAAGTTTGCAACAAATTTTGCAATTTTATTGTAGGACTGTTCTGTCTTAGTAATTAATGAAGATTTGAAGGTTTGTGAAAATTGGAGCAGCATAGAGAAGGCTTGGAAGTAAATAAGCTTGAGCCAACGAGAGTCTAAAGTCTGTAGTTAGGAATTTTTTGTTCCTCTAGAGAAGACAGTTTTTTTTTTTTTTTTTTTGATGGATTGTTGGACATGGAGGCCACATTTGAGTTCATTATCTTATCATTCCAAGTAGCTTTTTGTGGGATTCTACATATTTTTATTTAAGGAAGAGATGGTGAAGGTGGGTTTGGGATGAAAGTGATTTTAGGAGAAAGAGTAAAAGTTAAGTCTTTTTGGGCAGCCACAATGGTGCAGCGGTTAGCGTTGTTGCTTCACAGCAAGAGGTTCTCCAGTTTGATCCTCGACCGGGGTGCCTTCTGTGCGGATTCTGCATGTCCTCCCTGTGGTCGAGTGGGTTTCCTCTGGGTGCTCCGGTTTCCTCCCACATCCCAAAGACATGCTGTAGGTGGATTGGACCCTCTAAATTGACCCTAGGGTTGAGTGTGTGCATGTGTATGCCTTCCATGGAAGGTTGGGCACCAGGCTAGCATCTCAACACCATAAAAACTCTATTGCCAATCATGAGCGGACAGGTGATCCACTGTGGTGACCCCTAACCGGGAAAAGCTAAAATAAGTAGTAGTAGTAAAATTATAAGTTTAATTTTAGTGAGCCATCTTTCAACAGAGAAAAATGAGTTTTGGGTAAGAGACTGAAGTTGAGAGATACTTTCTGAAGAGATGAAAGTAGAATCATCAGCATACTGAATGAGAGAGGAGTGTTGTCAAGAGGTATAGAGGTCATTAGTGAAGATATTGCATGGAAGGGGTCCTAGGATGGACCCCTGAGGAGCACCTGTATGGATGGTTAGGAAGGGGGGAGCTGGAGGAATGCTGTCTGACAGATTGCAGTCTATTTGAGAGAGAGCTGGAGAACCATTCTAGAGTGGAAGCAGAGAGATCCAGGTTGGCTAACTTGGTTAGGCGTTTAGAATGGAATTCCGTGTCAAAGGCTTTTTACAGGTCTAAGAGTAGACTTGAGACAAGTTTGTTGTTATGAGCTTCAGCTGTTGTATATGAGTGAAAGATAAAAGGGCTGTAGTTGTACTATGAATTGGAAGGAAACCATGTTGAGTAGGTGTCAGAAGGTTTTCTTGAATGAGAAATTTGAGAAGCTGGGAGTGAATACATTTTCTAGTATTTTTTTTTTTTTTGGGGGGGGGGGTATAACTATAGGTCTAAAGTTAAATGGACCAGTGGAGTTGCTTACATTATTTACAGGTATTTGCATGGAAAGTTTTCTAGATCTCAGGTACAGTGGCTTCACAAATTGATCTATTGATAAGTATTGAAACTGGATAGGCTATGGAGTCTGCTGCAAGTTTGAGAATTGGGGGGGTGGATTGTCAGCCGAAGGAGAATATGGTTTTAGTTTTTGGAGGAGGAATTTGAGAAAAAAGTGTATGATCAGAGGGTGTTTGGGGAGGTATTGCAGTGTTGGAGTTCTGGTCAGTGTTGATCAGTTTATGGATAGTATCAGTGAGGTAATTGTTGAGAAAGGAGGAGTGTCTTATGCTGAATGGTTATGGAAAGGATTAGGAATTTGAGGGCTTCCAGGGTGAAGGATTGAGTTGATAGTTCTCCAGAAGTTTTGGGAGTTAGTGATGAATAGTTTGGGCATTTTAATACATTTTTTTCTTGTCATTGTAAATGTGTTTTTTGGTTAGGTTTCTCAGTGCTTAAAAGTTTGTTGGTGAGTAGGGGGTTTGGATTTTAGCCAAGTTTTCCCAAGCAGAATCTCTCTCCCTAAGGGAGTGTGTGTCTTTAGTAAGCTAGGGGGCATAATTTGATTTTATTCTGTTTTTCCGAAGGGGTGCCAGTGTGTTGAGAATGTTTAAGAAGATGATAAATTTTAGTACTGCGTCATTAAGGGGAAGAGTATGCAGACAACACCAGTTTATTGATGAGTCTTTCATTAAATGTTGTGGAGTTGAAAGTAGAGTTTACAGCAGTCTTTATATAGATGAGGTTTGTATAGTTGTGGAGTGTGTCTTTGAGTATAGATGGGTAGGCGGTCACTTAAGGTATCGGGTAGTGTAGTGGCGTTGTGATATAGGTGTGGGTCGGTAGTCAATATTCAGTCGAGGATAGTCCCAGAGTTGGAATGTTTACTCAAGCGAGTTGGGCTGTGATGAGCTGGGTAAATCCAAAGATATTTATGCCTTGGAGAGGGGAGTCTGCACTTAGGCGATGTCATTACTGTCTGGAAAAAACTAAGTATTACAGTTTTATAGAGTATGTTTTGAGAGACCCATGACAATTTGCTTTCAAAAATAGGGATATTTTTGCCAGGAGGGTATATATATATATTTATGGAAGCAGTAGTGATTTTTTGTGGGTGTTTGTGGCATTTCAGAATTAATAGCTCAGCTGGGTGAAAACTGAGTGGATTGGGGGGAGGTTTACTCCACCTCCTTTTTTGAGATTCTATCTTGGCCGTAGATGATATAGCCTGTGAGAAGGATTTCATCATTTAAAATATGGGGTTTTAGCCATGTTTCAGACAAGGTTAAGATATGTGGGGAATAGTGGAAGATGCATGTGTGAAGTTTAGTGATTTTATTTGGCAGACTTTGTATGTTTATGGATAGAAATTGTGTTTTTAGGGAAGTTTAAGGATAGGGTTGGGGAGTGGGCTGCGTAGTTGGGGATGGTGGAGAGAGATGTTATTTGGTTAGAAGTGGGGAGGGATGTGGAGGGACCTGGATTAAGGGTGTATGTCGCCAGCTAGAAGGAGAATTCTAGCAAGTAAGGTGAGCCTGGGAGTGTAGGAGTTTAGAAGTGATGTTTTACTTTTGATTCTGGATCTTATACAGCTAAATAAAAAAGGTGTTCTAATTTGCACCACAAAAATAATCAGGACTCACTCTTTTATCACAAGTTTCTGCTCTGCGAACTACTTTGTTTGGCCTATTCTTTTATAAAAGCCTACCTATTGATGCCTGCCTCCCTCTTTTAACTCTAGACTTATGGCTAGGATGGAGGGTCAAGCTTTCTCAGGGGATTCGTGCATCTTAACCCACCAGGGAGGCCACGTCTTCCCCCTTGGGTTCCTAATTTTCTGCTAGAAAAGCTTACGCTGCCTCCTTTTGAACCAGCATCTTCTGCTTCTCTAAAATTCTGTGTTTGGGAAACCTTGGCTCTCACCTCTGCTAAGAGAGTTTGAGTTACAAGCTCTCCCGGACATTCCCCCTTATTTTTCACAAGGACAAGGTGAGATTCAGGGCTAATTCATACTTCATGCCTAACGTAGTGAATGAGCTGTCCTTCAGTCAGGCTATTCACTTACCAATTTTCTTCGCCATCGTACAAAACAGGTGGGAAAAGATCTTGTATTCTTTGGGCATTCATAAGCAACTCCGGTTTTGTCTAGACAAAACTAAATCCTTCAGAAAGACTAGCCAGCTGTATATATCATTTATGAGCCCTAAACTGGGCCTGTCAGTCTGCAAATTGTTGCAGTTTGGATTTCTAAGGCTGTTTCTTTCAGTTACTCACACTATGGTAAGACATTGCCTTCCTGCCCTAAAACACATTCCACTAAGGCGGTGACTTCCTCAGGGGCTTTTCATAAAGGAGTAGACTCCAGGTCTGTCTTGGAAGCTGCCACTTGGTGGTCTGTACACACCTTTACCAAACACTGCAAAATTCATGCTTTCTCCAAGTCCAAGGCAGTCTGTGCCAGGTCAGTTCTGTTTGAACTGCTGGACAGCTCTTCTACTCAGTTGCCAGCCACCCTGCCTTCCTATATCAGCTCTAGGAATCAACCAATGTCTCAGTACTGCAGCAGTGATTTCAGTGTGGACATAGTACAGTTGTGTAAGAACTTACAGTAATGGTAGATCTCCTGCTGATTTTGCAGTATTCCTTCCCACCACGTCCTCCATCCCCCACTTCTCTGCCTCACTTCAGCTTTCCTGTTCTCCCCCCTTTATTTTAACCTCTGCTGTGTTACATGAGAACTGGGAAGTTTTCTTACCCATTTGAGCTATACCCCTCCTAGCTGACCAGTCTCCCTTGCTCAGTAGTCTTCAGAGCATTGGCTTGGAGATAGTCTGAGGGTCCACATTCATACATCCATTTGTATACCCAAACGTATGAGCTGAGGTCATGTATTGGATGTATGACTTCTGGAAGATTAAGCTTTGGTACATCAACCCAGCTTCAGCAGTAACAACACGTGTCAGGAGTACTGCAAAAGTAATCAGTAGGACACCTTCCTGTCATGGTAAGTTCTGAGCAACTGTGCTTTCATCCCCTTATTCCCCAGCCTGTGTCCCTTCCCCAGAACTTAGATATGCTGACCAAACCCAGGCTTCCAAGGTGAAAACACTTGATCCTAGTGTGCCACTGAGCTGGTCTTTATGTATTATTGAGAGGAGTCTTATAAGTGCTACACATTAACTGGTGTATTGTGGATGCAGTCACTTATTGGAGCAGGGTAATTTTTAGTGCCCTGCACAGTTATGTACATTTCACATAACTAAACTGAGGAGTTTGAAGAGGGGATTTCAGATATGGATCTGAGTAGATATTTAGGAAGAGTGTCTTCAGATGGTGTTGATTTTAGCTCAACTATACAGCAAAGCCATTCAGGAATAGTGGAACTGGGGCAGGGGGCAGGTGCATTCCGGTAGCATCAGGAGGCAACATGCAGTGCAGAACTAAATGATAAAATAAGTAAAAAGGAGAACAGTTAGAACAGCAAAGACTCAGGTTGAGGTAATGGCAACCAGTTCAGGTAAAGGAACATTTGACATTTCATAGGTATGTAAGGGATCAAAGAAAGACAAATGGCGGCATATTGATACTTAATAATGTATAAGGTGGGTGAGAAGAAAATGAGGTTAATAAATGAATAATTCTATCATTGGTTCTTAGGTTTATACAAGGCTAATAACCACTGGGACCTTTATAAGCGTAGCCATGCAACACAATTGTACCCCACACGTTTTTGTGACTTAGAGGTTATTTTAAGGGGTACATGTTAGG